>NW_025304603.1:0-800 GCF_018294505.1 Triticum aestivum
CTGACAACCCGGCCCTACGGCCTTGTAACATTACCATTGTACCCCTGGGAGCCCTCATGCATATGGGCAATCAGACCAGTAGAACACACAAACACGCACAGGGAGAAGGAGCAGCCTAAGCCCTGGCTTGCCTTCTTTCTTCCCCCAAACAGCTCTAGGAGCAACTCTGTACTGTTGCATATCATCCACACTCGGCAGGACTAGGGGTGTTATCTCTCCAGAGAGCCCCGAACCTGCGTATGTCTTGCGTTCCACACTCGCTCATGCCGACCTCGCCTCTGGAGCCCACCAGTGCCCTCGAGCCTCCTCCTCTCTTTAGCCATATCCCTTAGCATCTGCCGTGCGCCCACCATGACAGGTTCTCTACTAAAAGGAGGCCTTAATATCCCTTAGTTTTCTTATGGACCCCGCTGCCACGGGAGGGTAGCACAAAAGATGTCATGCAAGTTTTTTTCCATAAGCACGTATGACTATAAACGGAAAACATGCCTACATTACATTGATGAATTGGAGCTAGTTCTGTGTCATTCTAGGTTAGAATTGTTACATGATGAATGCCATCCCACATAATTATCCATCATTGATCCAATGCCTACACTTTTCATATATTGATCATTGCTATGATACTTTCGACATTGCTACTATTACAATCACTACAATATTGCTATTGTTTCTGCTATTGTTACTATTGCTACTGTTACCGTTCCTATGAAACTACCATACTACTTTGCTACTGATCACCTTGCTGCAGATATTAAGTCTTTCAGGTGTGGTTTTGACAACTCAACTGCTAATACTTG
>NW_025304604.1:0-800 GCF_018294505.1 Triticum aestivum
GTCCATAGTTATTAGCTAGATAGCTTCTTCTCTCTTTTTGGATCTCAATACAATGTTCTCACCCTCTCTTGTGGAGATCTATTCGATGTAAACTCTTTTTGCAGTGTGTTTGTCGAGATCCGATGAATTGTGGGTTTATCTATGAGAAATATTTGAATCTCCTCTGAATTCTTTTATGTATGATTGAGTTATCTTTGCAAGTCTCCTTGAATTATCAGTTTGGTTTGGCCTACTAGATTGATCTTTCTTGCCATGGGAGAAGTGCTTAGCTTTGGGTTCAATCTTGCGGTGTCCTTACCCAGTGACAGAAAGGGTTGCAAGGAACGTATTGTATTGTTCCCATCGAGGATAAAAAGATGGGGTTTATATCATATTGCATGAGTTTATCCCTATACATCATGTCATCTTGCTTAATGCGTTACCCTGTTCTTTATGAACTTAATACTCTAGATGCAGGCAGGAGTCGGTCGATGTGTGGAGTAATAGTAGTAGATGCAGGCAGGAGTCGGTCTACTTGTCACGGACGTGATGCCTATATACATGATCATACCTAGATAATCTCATAATTATTCGCTTTTCTATCAATTGCTCGACAGTAATTTGTTCACCCACCATAATACTTATGCTATCTTGAGAGAAGCCTCTAGTGAAACCTATGGCCCCCGGGTCTATCTCTTATCATATTTGCTTCCAATCTACTTTTATTTGCATCTTTACTTTTTGCATCTATATTATAAAATACCAAAAATATATTTATCTTATCATACTATCTCTATCAGATCTCACTTTCGCAAGTGGCC
>NW_025304605.1:0-800 GCF_018294505.1 Triticum aestivum
TATGTCCTGGTAAAGCAGGTTCAGGCTGCTGCCGCCATCCATAAGGACTCCAGTGAGGTGAAATCCGTCAATGATTGGGTCTAGGACCAGTGCGGCGAATCCGCCATGACGGATACTAGTGGGGTGGTCCCTGCGATCGAAGGTGACCGGAGAGGAGGACCATGGATTGAACTTTGGGGCGACGGGCTCCAACGCATATACGTCTCGGAGCGCACGCTTCCGCTCCCTCTTGGGGATGTGGGTTGCGTATATCATGTTCACCGTCCGCACTTGTGGGGGGAGCCTCTTCTGTCCTCCGGTATTCGGCTGCCGGGGCTCCTCCTCGTCATCGCTATGTGGCCCCTTATCTTTGTTTTCGGCAATTAATTTGCCGGCCTGCTTGAGTACCCAACAATCCCTATTGGTGTGGTTGGCTGGCTTGTCGGGGGTGCCATGTATTTGACACGAGCGATCGAGTATGCGGTCCAAACTGGACGGGCCCGGAGTGCTTATTTTAAATGGCTTTTTCCGCTGACCGGGTTTAGAGCCTTTGAATCCAGCATTGACTGCCGTATCCTCGGTATTGTCGCTGTTAATGCGGCGCTTATGTTTGTTGCGACGTGACTTGCCGTTGCCGTCCTTGGTATCTGAAGTACCACAGTTCTTTGATATGTTATTACTGCGAGCCAGCCAACTGCCTTCTCCCGCACAAAAGCGGGTCATGAGTGTCGTGAGGGCTGCCATAGATTTCGGCTTTTCCTGACCAAGGTGCCAGGCTAGCCACTCGTCGTGGATGTTGTGTTTAAAAGCTGCTAGGGCCT
>NW_025304606.1:0-800 GCF_018294505.1 Triticum aestivum
TGGCCGCATGACCAGGCATGGCCAGGCGTTTGAAATTGGTCGCTTGGGCCAGGCTACTTGCAGTATCTGGAGTCCAGCTAGGATAATTAAAGTGCAAGGGAACCCAGGCTAGGCGGGCTTTCTTTTTCACAGGGTAGCAACCAAACAAGCGTGCATGAAATCCAGCCACAACCCCAGGCCAGGCAAAAGGCTCAGGACGCAAGCCAAACTGACCTTATATCTCCCTGGTTCACACATACACATGTCTCGCTGTTGCTATACATATAGACCCATCCAACACTCTCAGCCCTTGTTCTCTCTCCATGTGACACGCACCCCCCTAAGTACCATAATCCCTCACTCCATCATAGGTGCAAGCACTCCCCCCCTCCTCAGTATGATTATCTCTTACTAGCCATCAGGAACACACGTATTGTCTCCTTCCATCCATACATCTATCTCGATATCTCTCGGGGCATCTTCTATCGCGCGCACACCTTGTCACTCGATCTCCCACCCATGTAGTCCCATCACGATCTCCAGGGGATCTCTCTATGACAAACATACACTCTCTGCTCCCCATGTCTGCATTTTCTCCATACGTCTCTCTCGACCTCTCTCCCTTGTTTGTCAGACCCCTCTTGGCCACGTGCTAGGGGTCTTGCTCTCTCGGTTGCAAACAACCACACACTATCTCCTCACCTTGCCTCCGTTGTCGAAGATGCATGTGTGATATGTTTGCATAAGACACGCATGCTTTTTCTCTACTTTTATCGTGTGTTGTCCATGTCTCTTTCACACACACACACACACACACACAC
>NW_025304607.1:0-800 GCF_018294505.1 Triticum aestivum
GAGAGAGAGAGAGAGAGAGAGAGAGAGAGAGAGAGAGAGAATTTGTGATGTCGTACATGAAGTGGTCGAGGAGTCTCTTGGACCTTGTCTCTTTCCGCTCTAGTTCAGGCGCCTCAATTTCGGCGCACTTTATAAGAAAAAAATCTCTTGAGTCTAGTCTATTAAATATTTGATCTGACGTCCGAACTACCGAGTAATTTGTTAGGATTCAGCGGAGCATAGACCGATTACTGGGGCATAGTCTTCTGAGAAACTCAATCATTTAAACAGTTATAAAATGCATTGTCTTGAATACTTCTGTTTGGCCATAAATAATTACTCTTTTAGGCAGTAACCTTTATTTTTGTCAACAGAGCAGGTCTATCGAGAAACTTATATATCGGTTAAGTGATAATAGATCGATCGCTAGCATACAAAATAATGGTGGTGCTTATCTCAATAAGTCAATATGTTGATATGTTGATGTGCCCACATACTTTTCTGGTACAATTATTGAGGCGGAGCTAGCTTTCAAACTGATGGCGTTGTACTGTTTGATTTTCTAGTACAGTTATTGAGACAAGGCTAGCTTTCATACGGCGTTGTACTGTTTGATTTAACTGTTTACCTAAGCGGTACTTAATTATCTTGAGGTCATTCTACTCTCTGTTTCAACTACTCCATCTGTAAAGAAATATAATCGTTTAGATCACTAATATATTCAGTTGCCTATAAAGCTTTGCAGCCTATCACAAGATAGGTTCAAATGAATTAGAATTTACAGGGGGCACAAGGGAGGGGAGATAAAACGAAACAACACA
>NW_025304608.1:0-800 GCF_018294505.1 Triticum aestivum
CCATGCCAAGTTTCGACATTTTCAGAGTTCATTTTGTAGTGATTTTCAATTTCACGGTCATTTAGCTCTCTAAACAAATCGGTAAATGACTGAAAAATAGCAAATGATGTCAGAAGGTTTTGAAAATTGATGACGTCGCTTTTAATGGTGCGTACGGAACGCAAAAAAAGTCTGGAGTTGTAATAAGTTTAAAAAAATGAAGTGCCAGTCTAACAGATGAGTTCTCGTCCGAAACCCTCATACTCCGAAAGAGATTGTCCAGTTTGTACACGAAGTGCGTCCAGTTTTTGCCGTAACCTCTCTACTCTTTTGCACATGCTATGTGGGTGAAATGATGATACCATGCCAAGTTTCGACATTTTCAGAGTTCATTTTGTAGTGATTTTCAATTTCACGGTCATTTAGCTCTCTAAACAAATCGGTAAATGACTAAAAAAATAGCAAATGATGTCAGAAAGTTGTGAAAATTGATGACGTCGCTTTGAATGGTGCGTACGGAACGCAAAAAATTCTGGAGTTGTAATAAGTTAAAAAAATGAAGTGCCCAAGTAACAGATGAGTTCTCGTCAGAAACCCTGATACTCCGAAAGCGATTGTCCAGTTTGTACACGAAGTGCGTCCAGTTTTTGCCTTAACCCTCTCTACTCTTTTGCACATGCTATGTGGGTGAAATGATGATACCATGCCAAGTTTCGACATTTTCAGAGTTCATTTTGTAGTGATTTTCAATTTCACGGTCATTTAGCTCTCTAAACAAATCGGTAAATGACTGAAAAATAGCAAATGATGTCAGAAAGTTT
>NW_025304609.1:0-800 GCF_018294505.1 Triticum aestivum
AGACGGCGGCGCACCGGCGAGGCGACTTGGAGAAGCAACCTCGCCTCGGACTCGTCCGCGGTCGGCAGCTCTGGCGGACCCGCCAGCTGTTTGCCGTGCGGTCTCCCAGACGGCGGTGGAGGCGGCGGTGGCGGCACGAGAGTGTCCGACATGGAGGCCTCGCCGCTCTCCTTCTCCACGACGGGGTTCTCGGTGCCGGCCTCTTCGGTCTGCCCCGTGAACTCTAGAGGCGACGGTGCAGAGGACAGTGGGGGGACGAGCATCGCCGATCAGCGACGCGCGGCTTCCTCGGCTCGCCGTCTCGCCGCAAGGGCGGCTTCGGCATCCTCCAGCTTCTTCTGGGTGGAGGCGGCCGCCTTCTCGGCCTCCGCCTTCTCCAGACGGTCGGCCTCCTTCTCGTCGCGCTTCTGCTGCGCGTTTCGCTCCGTCGCCTCCCGGAGGTCGGCGGCGGGGTCGACCCGCCGAGTATTGGCGGACGTCTCTGCCGACCCATTGACGGAGGGGACGGCGACTCTCTCAAGGGAAAGGGGGGCCCTGAAGAAGAATGGGGGGAGTATAAAAGAAGACTCGGACAAGATTCACCAAAGGAAAATAAAAAAGCGTAAAAACTTACGCAGAGACTAGCGGCGACCTTCTCACTTCCCTATGGAAGCGGTTGGCCTTCGCGGTCGCCTCCTCCCGTTTGGTCGCTACAGCCGCCCCCTTGAACTTCTTCAACTTGCCGCCGGGCGCACTCGGCCCGGCGTGACGACTCTTCGCGCTGCCTTGGCCAGCCAGGCCGACGGAGGAGCCTGCGCCCG
>NW_025304610.1:0-800 GCF_018294505.1 Triticum aestivum
CATCATGTTGAATGTGTGTTAATTGTTCATACCTTTAGAATATATTAGATTATTTTCTTAACCACGTCATCCTTATTTTAATCTTGATCATTTAGCATTACCCACGGTCCATCCCTTGCGAATGCTACATATAACTATCAATGTGTGAAAGCTTATTTAGGTAGATATACTCCTATCTTGTCTAGAGATTGCCCCTAGGTTAATATTGTGGTTAGTCATACAAAAGCGACCTGACATATGATATCGTATCCTTTTTAGAATGAAGAACCAAATTTTCTTTTTGCGGGATTCAATGGGCCAGAGCGCACCTCTCTAGCTGGACAGGCTACGATGGGCCGATTTTGGACGAACATTTTTTCCTTTTCTCCCACGCGGACACACAAAATTAGTACCACCTTGAATAATACAAAATCTAAAAAATAATACGGTGAACAGATGAAAAAATTGGAGAAACGCACCTTGCTTTATTAGTAGGTATAGAGGTATGGATAAATGCCCTAATGCTGTCACTTTTGGTTTGCATTACATAATAAGCTTGAAGAGTCAGATATCACATAAGATACGCATGTTCGGCACGCTGGTGAGTTAAAAGTCGAGGAATCACCATATCCGTCCTACCATATCAAATGAGCATAGGTAAGTCACTTTTTATTTTTAGGATGGTTTGCAGTGTACTAAATTTCTATACATGTACTTGTTCTTATGTAATTGGCCAGTAGAGCTAGTCAAAGAAGCATCATGTTGAATGTGTGTTAATTGTTCATACCTTTAGAATATATTAGATTATTTTCTTAACCACG
>NW_025304611.1:0-800 GCF_018294505.1 Triticum aestivum
GGATCTCACCATGGCCCGGAGTTCGGCGGGGGCGATCCCGGCGACAGGGATTCAAGCCGCCCTGCCCTGGAGACGCGGCGGCGGCATCTCCCCTCGGACGGCGGCGGCGGCAACGAACGAGTTCGTTCGTGGGCGGCGGCTACGAAGAGTCGGGGCAGGAAGATCGGAGATGGGATCGAGAGGAGCGTTTTTTTTGCAGGGGGTGGTTTTTTTTTTTTCCAACGTAGGAAGCGCTGTGGCGGGAAAGGAGACGAAAAAAACCCAGCGAAAATCCTCCGTGAATACTATTCACCAACTCAGACATTAGAAGTCGAGATCGATATGAACGACGACGCGTGCTTCAGTTCGGCAGCACGGTCAAAGCATATTGGTGGCCCACACATGCATGCATGGATACGTTGGGTCGTCTATTATCTATTCTATTTTGTTTTGAGTTGGAACAATATTACAGAATGCTGCTCCACACATGCATGCACACAGCTTGTACACGTGATTTTTTTTCATGTGGTCCACGCGCAACGCCATGTCACCATTTTACCGACTAGTATTTCCGATGAAAATCAACTTACAGCTGTCAGACAGCAACTTTCAACAAGTATTGAGATGGTCAAATAAAAATGAATACAAACTTTCGACTGGATATGCACCTAAAATTTATATCTGAACATGCTGAAGTTTCAACAATCTACCACCACATTTATACCTGAAAACAAGTTCCAAACAAACTTACCACTAGAAAGCATCCGAGATTACATTCCAACAATTTACACTACTCTTAACGCAAAAGAAGGTAAAAAAAA
>NW_025304612.1:0-800 GCF_018294505.1 Triticum aestivum
GGTTTCGGACGAGAACTCATCGGTTACACGGGCACTTCGTTTTTTTAAACTTATTTGAACTCCACACTTTTTTTGCATTCCGTATGCACCATTCAAAGCGAGGTCATCAATTTTCAACACTTTCTGACATCATTTGCTATTTTTTAGTCATTTACCTATTTGTTTAGAGAGCTAAATGTCCGTGAAATTGAAAATCACTACAAAATGAACTCTGAAAAGGTTGAAACTTGGCATGGTATCATCATTTCACCCACATGGCATGTGAAAAAGAGTAGAGAGGGTTACGGCAAAAACGGGAGGCACTTCATGTACAAACTGGGCAATCTCTTTCGGAGTATCCGGGTTTAGGACGAGAACTCATCTGTTACACGGGCACTTCAGTTTTTTAAACATATTTGAACTCCAGACTTTTTTGCGTTCCGTATGCACCATTCAAAGCGAGGTCATCAATTTTCAACACGTTCTGACATGATTTGCTATTTTTCAGTCATTTACCTATTTGTTTAGAGAGCTAAATGACCGTTAAATTGAAAATCACTACAAACTGAACTCTGAAAAGGTTGAAACTTGGCATGGTATCATTATTTCACCCACGTGGCATGTGAAAAAGAGTAGAGAGGGTTACGGCAAAAACTGGATGCACTTCGCGTACAAACTGGGCAATCTCTTTCGGAATATCAGGGTTTCGGACGAGAACTCATCTGTTACAAAGGCACTTCATTTTTTTAGAATTATTTGAACACCAGACTTTTTTTGCATTTCGTATGCACCATTCAACGCGATGTCATCAATTTTCAACA
>NW_025304613.1:0-800 GCF_018294505.1 Triticum aestivum
CTCTATAAGCTAGTACAAATAATTTTAGACTAGAGTTGAACTAGCTCTATAAGCTTGTTCAAATAATTTTACACTAGAGTTAAACTAGCTCTATAAGCTAGTTCAAATAATTTTACACTAGAGTTGAACTAGCTCTATAGCCTATGACAAATAATTTTACACTAGAGTTGAACTACCTCTACAAGCTTGTACAAATAATTTTACACTAGAGTTGAACTAGCTCTATAGTCTAGTACAAATAATTTTACACTACAGTTGAACTAGCTCTATAGCCTAGTACAAATAATTTTACACTAGAGTTGAACTAGCTCTATAAGCTTGTACATATAATTTTACACTTGAGTTGAACTACCTCTATAGTCTAGTACAAATAAGTTTACACTAGATTTGAACTAGCTCTATAAGCTAGTTCAATTAATTTTACACTAGAGTTGAACTAGCTCTATAGCCTAGTACAAATAATTTTACACTTGAGTTGAACTAGCTCCATAAGCTTGTACAAATAATTTTAGACTAGAGTTGAACTAGCTCTATAAGCTAGTTCGAATAATTTTACACTAGAGTTGAACTAACACTATAAGCTAGGTCAAATAATTTTACACTAGAGTTGAACTAGCTCTATAAGCCTATTACAAATAATTTTACACTAGAGTTGAACTATCTCTATAAGCTAGTTCTAATAATTTTACACTAGGGTTGAACTAGCTCTATAGCCTAGTACAAATAATTTTACACTAGAGTTGAACTAGCTCTATAAGCTAGTTCAAATAATTTTACACTAGAGTTGAACTAGCTCTATA
>NW_025304614.1:0-800 GCF_018294505.1 Triticum aestivum
ATTTTTCATGCATTTACTAATTATTTTGAGCTATAAGACCCTAAAATTGAAAAGCATTTCAAATGAACTCTGAAAAGGTTGAAAGTTGGCATGATATCATCATTTCATCCACATAGCATGTCCAAGAAAGTTGAGAGGGTTACGGAAAAAACTGGATGCACTTCGTGTACAAAACGGACAATCTCTTTCAAAGTATCAGGATTTCATCCGGAAACTCGTCTGTTACAAAGGGATTTCATTTTTTAAAACTTATTTGAACTCCTGATTTTGTGTGTGTTCAAAATGCACCATTCAAAGCCACATCATCATTTTTCAATCCTTTCTGACTTCATTTGTTATTTTTCATGCATTTACTAATTATTTTGAGCTATAACACCCTAAAATTGAAAAGCATTTCAAATGAACTCTGAAAAGGTTGAAAATTGGCATGATATCATCATTTCATCCACATAGCATGTGCAAGAAAGTTGAGAGGGTTACGGCAAAAACTGGATGCACTTCGTGTACAAAACGGACAATCTCTTTCAAAGTATAAGGATTTCATCCGGAAACTCGTCTGTTACAAAGGGATTTCATTTTTGAAAACTTATTTGAACTCCTGACTTTTTGTGTGTTCAAAATGCACCATTCAAAGCCACATCATCATTTTTCAATCCTTTCTGACTTCATTTGTTATTTTTCATGCATTTACTAATTATTTTGAGCTATAAGACCCTAAAATTGAAAAGCATTTCAAATGAACTCTGAAAAGGTTGAAAGTTGGCATGATATCATCATTTCATCCACATAGCATGTGCAAG
>NW_025304615.1:0-800 GCF_018294505.1 Triticum aestivum
AACTAGCTCTATAAGCTTGTACAAATAATTTTATACTAGAGTTGAACTACCTCTATAAGCTAGTTCAAATAATTTTACACTAGAGTTGAACTAGCACTATAAGCTAGGTCAAATAATTTTACACTAGTGTTGAACTAACTCTATAAGTTAGTTCAAATAATTTTACACTAGAGTTCAACTAGCTCTATAGCCTAGTACAAATAATTTTACACTAGAGTTGAACTAGCTCTATAAGCTAGTTCAAATACTCTTAAAATGGAGTTGAACTAGCTCTATAGCCTACTACAAGTAATTTTACACTAGAGTTGAACTAGCTCTATAAGCTAGTTCAAACAAATTTACACTAGAGTTGAACTAGATCTATAAGCTTGTACAAATAATGTTAGACTAGAGTTGAACTAGCTCTATAAGCTGGTTCAAATAATTTTACACTAGAGTTGACTAGCTCTATAGTCTAGTACAAATAATTTTACACTAGAGTTTAACTAGCTCTATAGCCTAGTACAAATAATTTTACACTTGAGTTGAACTAGCTCTATAAGCTTGTACAAATAATTTTAGACTAGAGTTGAACTAGCTCTATAAGCTAGTTCAAATTATTTTACAGTAGAGTTGACTAGCTCAATATCCTTGCACAAATAATTTTACACTAGAGTTGAACTAGCTCTATAAGCTTGTACAAATAATTTTAGACTAGAGTTGAACTAGCTCTATAAGCTAGTTCAAATAATTTTACACTAGAGTTGAAGTAGCACTATAAGCTAGGTCAAATAATTTCACACTAGAGTTGAACTAGCTCT
>NW_025304616.1:0-800 GCF_018294505.1 Triticum aestivum
CCCATAGGAACAGTTTGGAGCAACATCCGGGCCAAACCCACAGCAAGATCCCCTCCGTGTAGACCCAACGCGTCCGTTTCCCCCCTCTAGGTGTCGGCGGCGGTGCCTTCCGTGAGGGGGGGCACACCTCGGAGACACGTGCCGGGCGTTCGCACCCGCCACAACACTTCCAGACTTGTGAGAGGCCGCCTACGCAAGATTTGGCGGCATGCTAGCCCCCGGAGGATGCCGGCCACAGTCGTAGACACGCGAAGAGCAATCCGCGTAGACGGAATTGTTCAGTTAATTCTCCATCACGAACAATTATGAAAAATTCCCATCGGTCCTACAGCATATGTGCCCACGTCGTGTAAAAAACTCATGATTTTATCGCGCTCCGAGTATTTAATAATATTCACGACGAATCGTTACCGCAGAACGTCAACTACCGTGTCATCGCCGTCCGTGAGGGGGGGCACAACCCGTAGACGCGTGCCGCCTCTTCGGACATGCCACCAAACCACCCCGCATGTATGAGGTCCCGGTGCGACGCTCCGGTGGCATTGCTACCCCCCCAGGGCCCCCGTCCCGCCTAACCCTGTAGCGTTTGACCACGGGATCTAGCCCTTTGACTTTGCACAGACGGGCTTTGACCAGTGGACCTGTCCACCCGGTTGTGCTAGGTCAGCCCATAGAAACACTTTGGAGCAACATCCGTGCCAGACCCACGGCAAGATCCCCTCTGTGTAGACCCGACGCGTCCGTTTTCCCCCTCCACGTGCCGGCGGCGGCGCTGTCCGTGAGGGGGGCACACCCCGGAG
>NW_025304617.1:0-800 GCF_018294505.1 Triticum aestivum
AACTGTGAAAAGGTTGAAAGTTGGCATGATATCATCATTTCATCCACATAACATGTGCAAGAAAGTTGAGACGGTTACGGCAAAAACTGGATGCACTTCGTGTACGAAACGGACAATCTCTTTCAAAGTATCAGGATTTCATCCGAAAACTCGTCTGTTACAAAGGGATTTCATTTTTTAAAACTTATTTGAACTCCTGACTTTTTGTGTGTTCAAAATGCACCATTCAATGCCACATCATCATTTTTCAATCCTTTCTGACTTCATTTGTTATTTTTCATGCATTTACTAATTATTTTGAGCTATAAGACCCTAAAATTGAAAAGCATTTCAAATGAACTCTGAAAAGGTTGAAAGTTGGCATGATATCATCATTCATCCACATAGCATGTGCAAGAAAGTTGAGAGGGTGACGGCAAAAACTGGATGCACTTCGTGTACAAAACGGACAATCTCTTTCAAAGTATCAGGATCTCATCCGGAAACTCGTCTCTTACAAACGGATTTCATTTTCTAAACCTTATTTGAACTCCTGACTTTTTGTGTGTTCAAAATGCACCATTCAAAGCCACATCATCATTTTTCAATCCTTTCTGACTTCATTTGTTATTTTTCATGCATTTACTAATTATTTTGAGCTACAAGACCCTAAAATTGAAAAGCATTTCAAATGAACTTTGAAAAGGTTGAAAGTTGGCATGATATCATCATTTCATCCACATAGCATGTGCAAGAAAGTTGAGACGGTTACGGCAAAAACTGGATGCACTTCGTGTACGAAACGGACAATCTCTTTCAAA
>NW_025304618.1:0-800 GCF_018294505.1 Triticum aestivum
GGCACTTCAATGTTTTTTAAACTTATTTGAACTCTGGACTTCTTTTGTGTTCAATATGCAGCATTCAAAGCGACGTCATCAATTTCCAGCATGTTCTAACATCATTTGTTGTTTTTCGGTCATTTACCTAATTGTTTAGAGAGCTAAATGACCGTGAAATTGAAAATCACTACAAAATGAATTCTGAAAATGTTGAAACTTGGCATGGTATCATCATTTCACCCGCATAGCATGTGCGAAAGAGTAGAGAGGCTCACGGCAAAAACTGGACGCACTTCGTGTACAAATTGGACAAACTCTTTCGGAGTATCAGGGTTTTGGACACGAACTCATCTGTTACACGGGCACTTCAATGTTTTTTAAACTTATGTCAACTTCGGACTTCTTTTGTCTTCAGTATGCAGCATTCAAAGCAACGTCATCAATTTCCAACATGTTCTAACATCATTTGTAGTTTTTTGGTCATTTACCTAATTGTTTAGAGAGCTAAATGACAGTGAAATTGAAAATCACTACAAAATGAATTCTAAAAATGTTGAAACTTGGCATGATATCATCATTTCACCCGCATAGCATGTGCGAAAGAGTAGAGAGGGTCACGGCAAAAACTTGACGCACGTCACATACAAATTGGGCAAACTCTTTCGAAGTATCAGGGTTTCGGACGAGAACTCATCTGTTACACGGGCACTTCAATGTTTTTTAAACTTATTTGAACTCTAGACTTCTTTTGTGTTCAGTATGCAGCATTCAAAGCAACGTCATCAATTTCCAACATGTTCTAACATCATTTGTTTTTT
>NW_025304619.1:0-800 GCF_018294505.1 Triticum aestivum
AAAGTTGGCATGGTATCATCATTTCATCCACATAGCATGTGCAAGAAAGTTGAGAGGGTTACGGCAAAAAGTGGATGCACTTCGTGTACAAAACGGACAATCTCTTTCAAAGTATCAGGATTTTATCCGGAAACTCGTCTGGTACAAAGGCATTTCATTTTTTAAACTTATTTGAACTCCTGACTTTTTGTGTGTTCAAAATGCACCATTCAAAGCCACATCATCATTTTTCAATCCTTTCTGACTTCATTTGTTATTTTTCAAGCATATACTAATTATTTTGATCTATAAGACCCTAAAATTGAAAAGCATTTCAAATGAACTCTGAAAAGGTTGAAAGTTGGCATGGTATCATCATTTCATCCACATAGCATGTGCAAGAAAGTTGAGAGGGTTACGGCAAAAACTGGATGCACTTCGTGTACAAAACGGACAATCTCTTTCGAAGTATCAGGATTTCATACGGAAACTCGTCTGTTACAAAGGGATTTCATTTTTTTTAAACTTATTTGAACTCCTGACTTTTTGTGTGTTCAAAATGCACCATTCAAAGCCACATCATCATTTTTCAATCCTTTCTAACATCATTTGTTATTTTTCAAGCATTTACTAATTATTTTGATCTATAAGACCCTAAAATTGAAAAGCATTTCAAATGAACTCTGAAAAGGTTGAAAGTTGGCATGGTATCATCATTTCATCCACATAGCATGTGCAAGAAAGTTGAGAGGGTTACGGCTAAAACTGGATGCACTTCGTGTACAAAACGGACAATCTCTTTCAAAGTATCAGGATTTCAT
>NW_025304620.1:0-799 GCF_018294505.1 Triticum aestivum
AAACTTATTTGAACTCCGGACTTCTTTTGTGTTCAGTATGCAGCATTCAAAGCGACGCCATCAATTTCCAACATGTCCTGACATCATTTGTTGTTTTTCGGTCATTTACCTAATTGTTTAGAGAGCTAAATGACCGTGAAATTGAAAATCACTACAAAATGAACTCTGAAAATGTTGAAACTTGGCATGGTATCATCATTTCACCCGCATAGCATGTGCGAATGAGTAGAGAGGGTCACGGCAAAAACTAGACGCACTTTGTGTACAAACTAGACACACTCTTTCAGAGTATCAGGGTTTCGGGCGAGAACTCATCTGTTACACGGGCACATCAATGTTTTTTAAACTTATCTGAACTCCGGACTTCTTTTGTGTTCAGTATGGAGCATTCAAAGCGACGTCATCAATTTCCAACATGTTCTGACATCATTTGTTGTTTTTTAGTCATTTACCTAGTTGTTTAGAGAGCTAAATAACCGTGAAATTGAAAATCATTACAAAATGAACTCTAAAAATGTTGAAACTTGGCATGGTATCATCATTTGACCCGCATAGCATGTGCGAAAGAGTAGAGAGGGTCACGGCAAAAACTGGACGCACTTCGTGTACAAACTGGACAAACTCTTTCGGAGTATCAGGGTTTCGGACGAGAACTCATCTGTTACACAGGCACTTCAATGTTTTTAAACTTATTTGAACTCCGGACTTCTTTTGCATTCAGTATGCAGCATTCAAAGCAATGTCATCAATTTCCAACATGTTCTGACAACATTTGTTGCTTTTCGGTCATTTACCTAAT
>NW_025304621.1:0-799 GCF_018294505.1 Triticum aestivum
CACCACACCCTCCCCCGCTCCACCGCCGCCGAGCACCCCCCGCACCCTCTCCCCCGCACCCTGTTTTTATAAAAATTATTACTGTTTTTATAAAAAATATTACTGTTATGATTTAAACAAGTTTCAACATATTTAAACACAAATAAATATCAAACAGCATTTTAAATGCATTTTTTATAAAAATTATTATTGTTTTTATAAAAAATATATTACTGTTATGATTTAAACAAGTTTGAACATATTTAAACACAAATAAATATCAAACAGCATTTTAAATGCATAAAAACAAAAATTTGGGAGCCTGGGAATCGAACCCAGGACCTCCTAGTGTGTGTGCTGCGTGCTGACCAGTCGGGCTAGTGGGCGTGTTCTGATGGAGATAGGGTTAGGTGGAAATATAACCTGAGCAGTCGGGCTAGTAATTAAAACAAAATTCTAATGGCGCACCAGGGGGCGGTGCGCCATTAGAATCGACGTACTTATGGCGCACTAGGGGGAGGTGCGCCATTGCTAACCCACTCCACTTGTTCCCCTCGCACTGTGCGTGGCCTCTCCCTCCCTCCCTCGCCAGATCCCCCACTCGACCCCAACCGTACGCCGCCGCCCCCTTGCTCCGCCCCCTCCGTCCGCCGCGCCTGCACGCCGCCGCCGCCGCCCCCTTGCTCCGCCCCCTCCGTCCGCCCCGACGCGCCCATCCCGCCTGCCCCTGCCGTCCTCCGCCACCGGCCCCTGCTCTCCTTCGACCGCGGCGAGCGAGGACCCGGAAGAGCTCGGATCCCGACCGCGACCCCTTCGCCGA
>NW_025304622.1:0-799 GCF_018294505.1 Triticum aestivum
ATTGCATCGTCATGTCGAGTTGCTGGTCTTAGTGTCTAGTTCGTTTAGAGTTTCGAGTTCTGTTCACATTAGTCACGCCACCGCTGCATCATTATCTCTTCCGCTGTCCACCACCCATCCATCAATTTCCACCACGTGCTACCCACCATTCATTGTCATAATAATAGTTGAGATCGTTCACATCTTCACTTGATCCAATCTGCATCTTATCTAGTTTGTTTTGGAAAGAGGGAGAAAAAAAGAGAGAAAAAAAAGAGAGAAAAAAAAGAGAGAAAAAAAGGAAAAAAAAGTCAGAGAAAAAAAAAGGAGAGAAAGAAAAAAAAAGTGTGAGGAAAAAAAAAGAGAAGAAAAAAAAACAAAAAAATCGGCACAAACTTTTTCAGAGGAAAGTTGGAGACAAAGTTGTTGATATATCCTGCTTGGCTGTTGTTTCACCTCATTATCTTCACTGCTGTTGTGATCTTCACTTATATCTTGCTGTCAAGAGCTACTTAGTATCCTTCATTGATGCTAGTTGTGCTACGCCGTGACCTCATTAGTGTTCTAGGCTCGCGTCTCTAGTCCGGTCTAGCCTAGGACCAGCACAGTACCGTCGTTGAGCGTTTATTCAACATTGCATCTTTGAATTGATTATTGCTAATCTTTTGCTACCATATATAGCCAACCCAGCTCCACATATTTCTACACCGTGTATACGTACGCTCCCCTGGCAATCGCTTTACTCAATATTCGGAGTTACTTGACACCGCTGGTTGCCGATCACCGCCTGCTGCATGGTAAGAACTTGTAAGACATTGAT
>NW_025304623.1:0-799 GCF_018294505.1 Triticum aestivum
CAGGATCGTGAATCGTGGAAATCGCTCTGGGACCCCAAAACGGTGAGTAATAGTCCACGAGACGGACCAGAATTGGGCAAAATGGTGAGTGTTGATAACCGACACATAAACGCACCCCGGGGATCGCAAATCGTGTAAATCGCTCTAGGACCCCAAAACGGTGAGTAATAGTGCACCAAACGGACCAGAATCGGCCAAAACTGCGAGTGTTGATGACCGACACGTAAACGCACCCAGAGGTTCGTCAATCGTGGAAATCACTCCGGGACCCCAAAACAGTGAGTAATAGTCCACGAGACGGCCAGAATTGGCCAAAATTGTGAGTGTTGATGACCGACACATAAACGCACCCCCGGGGTTCATCAATCGTGGAAATCACAACGGGACCCCAAAACTGAGTAATAATCCAAGAAACGGGCCAGAATCGGCCAAAACTGCGAGACTTGACGACCAACACGAAAGCACACCTTGGGGTTCGACAACAATGGAAATCTCTTTAGGACCCTAAAACGGTGAGTAATAGTCCACGAAAGGGACATAATCGACAAAAACCGCGATTGTTGATGACCGAAACATAAATGCACCAGGGGTTCGTCAATCGTGGAAATCCCCCCGGGACCCGAAACTGCGAGTAATAGTCCACAAAACGGGCCAGAATCGGCCAAAACTGCGAGTGTTGATGAACGACACGTAAGTGCATCTTTGGGTTCAACAACTATGGAAATCGCTTCGGGACCCCAAAAAGGTGAGTGGTAGTCCACGAAACGGGTCAGAATTGGCCAGAACTATGAGTGTTGAC
>NW_025304624.1:0-799 GCF_018294505.1 Triticum aestivum
AAAATGATGATGTGGCTTTGAATGGTGCATTTTGAACACACAAAAAGTCAGGAGTTCAAATAAGTTTAAAAAAATGAAATCCCTTTTTAACAGACGAGTTTCTGTATGAAATCCTGATACTTTGAAAGAGATTGTCCGTTTGTACACGAAGTGCATCCAGTTTTTGCCGTAACCCTCTTAACTTTCTTGCACATGCTATGTGGATGAAATGATGATACCATGCCAACTTTCAACCTTTTCAGAGTTCCTTTGAAATGCTTTTCAATTTTATGGTCTTATAGCTCAAAATAATTAGTAAATGCATGAAAAATAAGAAATGAAGTCAGAAAGGATTGAAAAATGATGATGTGGCTTTGAATGGTGCATTTTGAACACACAAAAAGTCAGGAGTTCAAATAAGTTTTTAAAAATGAAATCCCTTTGTAACAGACGAGTTTCCGTATGAAATCCTGATACATTGAAAGAGATTGTCCGTTTTGTACACGAAGTGCACCCAGTTTTTGCCGTAACCCTCTCAACTATCTTGGACATGCTATGTGGATGAAATGATGATACCATGCCAAGTTTAAACCTTTTCAGAGTTCATTTGAAATGCTTTTCAATTTTATGGTCTTATAGCTAAAAGTAATTAGTAAATGCATGAAAAATAACAAATGAAGTCAGAAAGGATTGAAAAATGATGATGTGGCTTTGAATGGTGCATTTTGAACACACAAAAAGTCAGGAGTTCAAATAAGTTTTAAAAAATGAAATCCCTTTTTAACAGACGAGTTTCCGTATGAAATCCTGATACTTTGAA
>NW_025304625.1:0-799 GCF_018294505.1 Triticum aestivum
ATACTCCGAAAGAGTTTGTCCAGTTTGTACACGAAGTGCGTCCAGTTTTTGCCGTGACCCTCTCTACTCTTTCGCACATGCTACGCGGGTGAAATGATGATACCATGCCAAGTTTCAACATTTTTAGAGTTCATTTCGTAGTGATTTTCAATTTCACGGTCATTTAGCTCTCTAAACAACTAGGTAAATGACCGAAAAACAACAAATGATGTCAGAACATGTTGGAAATTGATGACGTCGCTTTGAATGCTCCATACTGAACACAAAAGAAGTCCAGAGTTCAAATAAGTTTAAAAAACATTGATGTGCCCGTGTAACAGATGAGTTCTCGTCCGAAACCCTGATACTCCGAAAGAGTGTGTCTAGTTTGTACACAAAGTGCGTCTAGTTTTTTCCGTGACCCTCTCTACTCATTCGCACATGCTATGCGGGTGAAATGATGATACCATGCCAAGTTTCAACATTTTCAGAGTTCATTTTGTAGTGATTTTCAATTTCACGGTTATTTAGCTCTCTAAACAATTAGGTAAATGACTGAAAAACAACAAATGATGTCAGGACATGTTGGAAATTGATGGCGTCGCTTTGAATGCTGCATACTGAACACAAAAGAAGTCCGGAGTTCAAATAAGTTTAAAAAACATTGAAGTGCCCGTGTAACAGATGAGTCCTCGTCCGAAACCCTAAAACTCCAAAAGAGTTTGTCCAGTTTGTACACGAAGTGCGTCCAGTTTTTTTGTGACCCACTCTACTCTTTCGCACATGCTATGCGGGTGAAATGATGATACCATGCCAAGTT
>NW_025304626.1:0-799 GCF_018294505.1 Triticum aestivum
ATATATATATATATATATATATATATATATATATATATATATATATATATATAGTGCAGGCAATGAAGAACGAGATGAGGTAGAAATAAATCACTTACAGAACGTAGCAACTCAGCATAGATTTGTCAAGGTCACGCAGATTGAACAGCTGGAACAATTCACTCATATGAACTTGTACAGAGTACCGTTTGGTGTGATGCTCCTCTGTAACATCCGCATAAACATATTCTTTGTCGGTCCATGTTATGAAAATTGCTTGTACCAACGTAGCAGATTTCGCATTTGTGGTGGTAGACTCTTTTTCCGCGCAGGCTCGACGAGAGGCCCATTCCGCACATATTGTAATGCTATCTCACATACTGGTGCATCCTCAAGGCCTAAGAAGGCACGAAGAGTCAAACCCATCTCGGACGCTTGTTTCATGGCACTCGCTACAGTCAATCCAAGTGCTGCCGCAGCTGCTATGATCTCGGGGTCCTCTTCCGGACCGGCTTTCACTATGAGCGGGGGGATCGATTGTTTATTCTGCATCCCGAGCTGGTCAACTTGTTTCCCGCTTTTTTTACTTTCTTCTTTCTCCTCCTTCAATATTTTTGCTTGCCTACGAAGTTCATGTCCATAGTCGTCAGGCATATTCAGCTCGGCTTGGGACGGTGTCGTCAAAAAATCCTTAGCCCACTTCTTTTGCTTCTCAGTGAATACTTGCTTGGGCTCAGGCTCTTTTATCGCCTTCATATCCGCCTTCCATTTCTCATAATGAGCAGACGCGGCCAATTTGGTTTTAGCTTCACTAAGTTCC
>NW_025304627.1:0-799 GCF_018294505.1 Triticum aestivum
TGCGAGTATTGACGACCGACACGTAAACGCACCCTAGGGTTCGTTTATCGTGGAAATCACTCCGGGACCCCAAAACAGTGAGTAATAGTCCATGAAACGGGTCTGAATCGGCCAAAACTATGAGTGTCGATGACCGACAGGAAAACGCACCCCAGGGTTCGTTACTCGTGGAAATCACTCCGGGAACCTAAAACAGTGAGTAATAGTCCATATAACGGGCCAGAATTGGACAAAACTGCGAGTGTTGATGACCGACACGTAAGCGCACCTTGGGGTTTAACAACTGCGTAAATCGCTTTGGGGCCATAAAACGGTGAGTAATAGTCCACGAAACGGGTCAGAAACGGCCAAAACTGCGAGTGTTGATGACCGACATGTAAACACACACAAGGGTTCATTACACGTGGAAATCACTCCGGGACCCCAAAACAGTGAGTAATAGTCCACAAAATGGGCCAGAATCGAACAAAACTGTGAGTGTTGACGACCGACACGTAAGCGCACCTTGGGGTTCAGCAAGAATGGAAATCACTTTCGGACCCCAAAACGGTGACTAATAGTCCATGAAACGGGTCTGAATCGGCCAAAACTATGAGTGTCGATGACCGACACGTAAACGCACCCCAGGGTTCGTTACTCGTGGAAATCACTCCGGGAACCTAAAACAGTGAGGAATAGTCCACGACGGGCCAGAATCGACCAAAACTGCGAGTGTTGATGACCAACACATAAGCGCACCTTGGGGTTCAACAACTATGGAAATCGCTTTGGGGCCCCAAAACGGTGAGTAATAGTCCAC
>NW_025304628.1:0-799 GCF_018294505.1 Triticum aestivum
GCGATTGCTAAGGCGCGACGTCCTCGCACGTTCGTAGTCGGATCGTCAAAGTCGACTTCCACCAAAGCGAAATCCATCATCTCATCGAAAGACGGGACACCTTTGCCTCTATCAAGTGGTATCAGATTTCCAGGTTGCTCGGTGAGATTTTACAGTTTTTCGTAGTTTAGATCGAGTCTGTTCTTCATACCTATAGTCCACGAAAAAGCCAAAAAAAAAATTAGGGTTAGTTCATCCCATCCGAACCAATCTGAGCCTTGCATAATCTTTTCTGTATTTGCTTTGTTGAATTTGCGGTTGCATCGTCGTGTTCAGTTGCTGGTCTTAGCGTCTAGTCTTTTAGAGTTTCGAGTTCTGTTCACAAGTTGTCACGCCGTCGCCGCACCATCATCATCGCCCTGCCATCTACCACCACCGCTCCGAATCCGTATCCATATACCACCACCAATCCGTGTCCATATACCACCACCGATCCATATCCATATACTACCACCACCGCTGCCATATACCACCACTATATATCTACCACCAATCCGAGTTCCTTGATTATTAGGGTTGTTTTCGAGATCCATCTAGTTTCCGATTCGTGTTTCCTTGCCGGAGTAGGTTTCGGAAAAAAAAAAGAGTCGGGTAGCCACGCTCCGTTTAGGCCCAAAAATTTTCGAAAACGCATTTTTCGAAAAAATTTCTGGCTATCCTATTTTTAGGTGTTTCTGAGTGTTTTGAGACAGGTGCCATTATAGGAAGTTTTTTTTGACCCGTTTCCAGTTTTTGGGTCCGGGCAGTCAAAAAAAAAATT
>NW_025304629.1:0-799 GCF_018294505.1 Triticum aestivum
CCGTCGCCCCGACGCCGCCCCGACGCCGCCTCGACCCCGCCTCGACGCTGCCCCGCCGCCTCGACGCGTCCCCGCCGCCCGGACGCCGCCCCGTCCACACGACCGTCGCCGGAGCCACAGATCCCTCGCCGGCCACCTCCCCCCACTCCAATGAAGAGCTCGAGGTCAGCGCTGCGCTGTCCACTTCTGCTGCTCCTCTCCTCTCTGTATTGGGCTTGATTCTTGCTGCTGTTGATCCCAAGTTTGATGCATAACAATTGTTGTATGAGTTCTCCAAATGAACAGGAGTACTCCTCTATTCTGATATGAAATCACCATGAAGGTCCACATGCTACTGTTGTCAACATGATAAATAGTTTCAGTTAGTTACCTCTAAAACTATTCCTAATTAACTGAAGAAGAGAAGAGAGGAGGAGTAGTTTATTTCATAGAGTAAACATTAGCACTATTTGACAGTAAAAGGTTTTAGCTAATTTGAATTAACTGAAAGCAGCAGTACATCATTTTTATTGACAGTAAAATGTTCAAAGAAACAGAAATATCAGTACAATAGCTAGATTACACTATCAGTACACTACCAGTAAAATGTTCATTTAGTTTCAGTAAACAAATATTGCCAAGCATGACATGGCCTTTGTGATCTCGTACTCCTGAATTTTCATGTCACTTGTGCTATTAGTAGTTTTTTGACAGTAAAAGGGATGAAGAGGTCGGTGACCTCCAAATTCCAAATTTAGTAAAAGTTTGGGTATTCGAAACTACTAGTCCGAAAAACAGTTTATGTGGTCTGAAACTTTTC
>NW_025304630.1:0-799 GCF_018294505.1 Triticum aestivum
TCTTTCGGAGTATCAGGGTTTCCGACGAGAACTCATCTGTTACACGGGCACTTCAATGTTTTTTAAACTTTTTTGAACTCCATCCTATTTTTGCGTTCAGTATGCATCATTCAAAGCGACGTCATCAATTTCCAACACGTTCTTACATCGTTTGCTGTTTTTCAGTCATTTACCGATTTGTTTAGAGAGCTAAATGACGGTGAAATTGAAAATCACTACAAAATGAACTCTGAAAATGTTGTAACTTGGCATGGTATCATCATTTCAGCCGCATAGCATGTGCAAAAGTGTAGAGAGGGTCACGGCGAAAACTGGACGCACCTCGTGTACAAACTGGACAATCTCTTTCGGAATATCAGGGTTTCGGACGAGCACTCATCTGTTACACGGGCATTTCAATGTTTTTTAAACTTTTTTGAACTCCAGCCTATTTTTGCGTTCAGTATGCATCATTCAAAGCAACGTCATCAATTACCAACACGTTCTGACATCATTTGCTATTTTTCAGTCATTTACCGATTTGTTTAGAGAGCTAAATGACGGTGAAATTGAAAATCACTGCAAAATGAACTCTGAAAATGTTGGAACTTGGCATGGTATCATAATTTCACCCGCATAGCATGTGCAAAAGAGTAGAGAGGGTCACGGCGAAAACTGGACGCACCTCGTGTACAAACTGGAGAATCTCTTTCGGAGTATCAGTGTTTCGGACGAGAACTCATGTGTTACACGGGCACTTCAATGTTTTTCAAACTTTTTTGAACTCCAGCCTATTTTTGCGTTCAGTATGCATCATTCA
>NW_025304631.1:0-799 GCF_018294505.1 Triticum aestivum
TGCGCGCGTTCGGTCGCGCCCGTCGCCGCGCCGACCCGTTGCTCCTCGCCCCGTCCGCGCTCACCCCATCTACCGTGGCCGGCACGTTCCCGGCCGCCTCCGCTCGCGACCACCGAGAACCCCAGGCGCGCTCACCCTCGCCTCTCATGGTGTCGGCTGCGAGCCCCCGCACCAGTTAGTCGCGGCCCTCCCCGTGCTCTGCCCGGTCGCAGCCGCCGGAGCTCAACGCCGGCGTGCTGGCGCCCGCGCCCTCCAGCCGCCCCTTGTTGCCCGATTGGGGGCGCCCCCGCGGGCTAGCACCCGTTCGGGCTGAGCCCCTGCGCCCGATCCGCTAAGGCCCCCGGGGCCAATGACAAGTGGGCCCCGCCCAGAGAACGTTTTGATATAAAAAAATAATAATAGTAATAATAAATAAAAAATGAAATTAATTAATTAACTAATTAATTAACTTAATTAATTCTGATTAAACTGACCAATTAAAATTAATTAACCTAATGATTAATTAACTTAATTAACTACTGTTAATTAGCTAATTAATTAGTATGACAGTGGGGCCCACCCCCTTAATTAATTATGATTAGTTTAATTAACCTGTTAATTAAAATGTGTCACTGACCAGTGGGACCCACTGGTCAGGTTGACCAGTCAACTCTGTTGACTGCTGACATCAGCATGACATCATGCTGATGTCATTAATCCATTTTTCGAATTAAATTAAATAATTAATTAAATTTCAGAAATTAATAAAATCTTTAAAAAAATCATATCTTTTAATCCGTAACTCGGATTAAAATATTTT
>NW_025304632.1:0-799 GCF_018294505.1 Triticum aestivum
ATTCAATATGTTAAAAATACAAATAATATATCAAAAAATTCAGAAAAATAGAACTAATTCAATTCAATATGTTAAAAATACAAATAATATATCAAAAAATTAAGAAAAATAAAACTAATTCAATTCAAAATGTTAAAAATACAAATAATATATCAAAAAATTCAGAAAAATAAAACTAATTCAATTCAAAATAATATAATTCACATGATCCATTCAACAAAGTTTGGTACAATAAATTATTACACATCATTTCTTCCCTTGTGTCCCTGCTTGCTTACGATTGTGCCGTATCCATGGAGCATCCTCATCATTTAACTTAATGCTTGGATCGGTGTTCACTTTGATGGGCGGAATTTCAGCAAACATATTATAATCTTCTGACATGTCTGTCTTGTCCTCCACTCCCACGATGTTTCTTTTCCCTGAAAGAACAATGTGGCGCTTTGGATCATCGCATGATGTACTGATCGTTTTCTTATCTTTTCGTTTCCTCGGTTTGCTACTCATGTCCTTCACATAGAAAACCTGAGCGACATCTTTCGCTAGGACGAATGGTTCGTCAAGGTAACCAAGATTGTTGAAATCCACCATTGTCATTCCGTATTGCTGGTCCACCTTTACCCCACCTCCTGTTAGCTTGAACCATTTGCACCGGAACAAAGGGACCTTAAAGGAGGGTCCATAGTCAAGTTCCCATATCTCCTCTATGTAACCATAATATGTGACCTTTTGCCCATTCTCGGTTGCTGCATCAAAGCGGACACCACTGTTTTGGTTGGTGCTCTTTTTATCTTGGGCG
>NW_025304633.1:0-799 GCF_018294505.1 Triticum aestivum
GTTCTGACATCATTTGCTGCTTTTCAGTCATTTACCGATTTGTTTAGAGAGCTAAATGACGTTGAACTTGAAAATCACTACAAAATGAACTCTGAAAATGTTGGAACTTGGCATGGTATCATCTTTTCGCCCGCATAGCATGTGCACAAGAGTAGAGAGGGTCACGGCGAAAACTGGACGCACCTCGTGTACAAACTGGACAATCTCTTTCGGGGTATTAGGGTTTCGGACGTGAACTCATCTGTTACACGGGCACTTCAATGTTTTTTAAACTAATTTGAACTCCAGCCTATTTTTGCGTTCAGTATGCATCATTCAAAGTGACGTCATCTATTTCCAACCCGTTCTGACATCATTTGCTGTTTTTCAGTAATTTACCGATTTGTTTAGGGAGCTAAATGACGGTGAAATTGAAAATCACTACAAAATGAACTCTGAAAATGTTGGAACTTGGCAACAAAATGAACTCTGAAAATGTTGGAACTTGGCATGGTATCATCATTTCGCCCGCATAGCATGTGCAAAAGAGTAGAGAGGGTCACGGCGAAAACTGGACGCACCTCGTGTACAAACTGGACAATCTCTTTCGGAGTATCAGGGTTTCGGACGAGAACTCATCTGTTACACAGGCACTTCAATGTTTTTTAAACTTATTTGAACTGCAGCCTATTTTTGCGTTCAGTATGCATCTTTCAAAGTGACATCATCAATTTTCAACACGTTCTGACATCATTTGCTGTTTTTCAGTTATTTACCGATTTGTTTAGAGAGCTAAATGACGGTGAAATTGAAAATCACT
>NW_025304634.1:0-799 GCF_018294505.1 Triticum aestivum
GGAGGCGACGGCGACGTCGGGGAAGGGGCCGGCATCGAGGAGCAGCGCAGCAGCCTGGCGGCGTTGGAGAGAAGAATGGCGGGTGGGGGGAAATTTCCCAAGTATTTGATTATATAGGAAAGGCTTTGGTCCCGGTTCATGGCACAAACCAGGACCAATACCCCATTTAGTCCCGGTTGGTGCCACCAACCGGGACCAAAGGCCAGTTTTCGGTAGCCCAAAGGGCGGGAAGAGGCGGCCTTTGGTCCCGCTTGGTGGCACCAACCGGGACTAAAGGGGGGCATTGGTACCGGTTGGTAGCACCAACCGGGACTAATGCACCCATTTAGTCCTGGTTGGTGCGACCAACCGAGGCCAATGGGCCTTGCACAATGGCGTGGTGGTGGGAGTTTAGTCCCACCTTGCTAGCTGAGAGAGAGAGACGCACTTGTTTATAAGGTGCGACGCACCTATCTCTCCAACGCCGCCACGCTGCTGCGCTGCTCCTCGAGCTCCTCTCTAAAGCAGGCTTTCGGGCCTAATCTGTCTCTATGTGCTTGTGGCCCTACTAGGCTTACTACGGGCCTGAATCCTGGCCCATTGCTGGGTTTCTAGTCGTATTCAGGCCGTGGGGGCCAGTAGGAGGCACTTTTTTTATCTTTTTGTTTTCTTTACTTATTGTTGCTATTTTTATTATTTTTCCAGTTTTTTTGTTTTGTTTTCTGCATTATTTATTTGCTTTTGTTTTTTGCTTTATTTTTTAATACTTTTTGCTTTTAGTTTTAGAAAATTATAAACTTTCTGTTAGTGCCATTAGTTT
>NW_025304635.1:0-799 GCF_018294505.1 Triticum aestivum
GAATGCAATACGTGCTTGTCCCGCTTGTTTCTTCTTTGTTGCATCTTTGCAAATGTAACATTTGATGCGTCTGCATTGTTGCCTTGTGATGGATGTTATCCGTTGTCGGGCCTTCTCTTCTCAAGTGTCAATTTCGCATCAAAAAACTTGGCCTTCTGGTTTTCAAGAATTTCATACTTCTGTGACCCCATATTATCCATAGACTGATAGCAAAATCCTCAATCGATCATGTCCTTCAAGTTGCACATTGCTTTCTACCACATCGTTTTTAAACGAAGGCCACTCATGCATTGTTTTTCCTTTCTCGATCGATCTAAAGTTCAAAGTTTGGGTCCTCACATAGTACCTGTCTCCTTCACATTTGAATTGACATATAACATAATTCAAATATAGAATATGATAGTTGCAGGCACACCTCGTTCATATGTATGTGCACGTCACGGTTCCAGCACTTCGTTGCGGAAGGCGGCAAACGGCGGGAAGGAGCGTTGGTGTTGGCAGACAAGAACCCTAGGCGTGACGTGCACAACCGGGACTATAGGTTAGACCCCTTTAGTCCCGGTTCATAAAATAGGTTGGACAATTTTCAAACTCTACCCCCTGTGTATCGACATTTCAGTTTTGAAAAAAATCAAAAGAAAATGATAAAAACTTCATAAAATAAAATCCTTCGAGAGATGGTTATATTACTACACCTACTAGTTATGAAAATTTGAAAACTTAAATTTGGACATGTTTTGCAAAAAGTGTAGGGAAAATGTAAAACGGCTATAACTTTTGCATACGATGTCAGAAAAAA
>NW_025304636.1:0-799 GCF_018294505.1 Triticum aestivum
GAGGTCCCGACCAAGGTTAGAGCCCCAACCCTTCATAAATTGTCGGGCGAGCTTAGCACTGAACTGCCACGAGTCCACGGCAGACATGGAATGGTGGGGGGCAGCGCGCGCCGCGATCCACTTAGCCGTGACCGCAGCGTGGAATCCGGCCTGGTTGAGCCAGAAAAGCTCGAACCGAAACCGTGGCGGGACGGCCGGGGGGGGGGGAGGGGGGGCATTCGGCGGCGGTGGAAAGGAGGAGAGGGACGTGGTCAGACCCAATCCGGGTAGGGGACATCTAAGTTCCCATTCCGAGGAGACTAGGACGCTATCAAGGACGGATCGCGTCGGGTCAGCCTGACGGTTAGTCCAGGTGAATCTGGCACCCGTCCTCTCGAGCTCACGGAGACCTAGCTCCGCGATGCAGTCATTGAACATCTGCATCTTGGCGTGGTTTATCCGGTCATTATTCTTCTCATCTGGGGAGCAAATGAACAACGGGAAGTAGGGGTAGTTGTTGAGTTTGCTTCAGATGTAGATGAAGATGACTGAACAATGTTCTATCATTTTGTTATGACTATGGAGAGAGGAAGTAAAGTGATAATCTTGGGTAAAAGCGCAGGCTTGGAGAAGTTTGGAACTGTCAAGCATGTTTCTCTGAACTCCCTGGCATTCGATGAGTACATGTACCTGTTCAAGACACTCGCATTCGGAAGTACGAACCCGGCAGACTACCCGCGGTTAGCAGCGATGGTGGAAGAGTTCGCCATGGTGTTGGGAGGGTCATTCATCACAACAATGTGCTTGCAGAGGCACTGCG
>NW_025304637.1:0-799 GCF_018294505.1 Triticum aestivum
AGCTGATGTGCTGCAAACTTCACTCTTTCTCCATCTGTGCATCCTGCAGTGGTCAACTCCCTTCCTATCTTGCGGAGCCAATCATCTGCTACAATCGGCTCGGTGCTACTAGAGTACACCGGCGGATTTAGTCTAAGGAAACGAGTCAAATGATCCGCAGGTGGTGGGGGTGGGTTGTTGTTGTTGTTGCCCTGGTTCTGCACCAATGTTTGAATCAAGGTGTTCTGCCGCTGGATCAGTTGGGTGATCTCTGGCGGGAAAACGAATCCAGGGTCGCGTCTCGGAGGCATCTGATGGGTTTAGAGAAGAAGAGAAATTTAGAATAGAATGAGGTCTAAGGGGAATCACTACCCAAATGCACATGAGCAATTGCACACAAAATCACTCCATTCAATCAAACAAGGCTTACAACGATCTAACTATCGCAAGGGCGTGTACTATAATGTTTACATGGGGGGAAATACTACTAATATGTGGTGGTCATCTAGAAATTTGAACCGGTGGAAGATTCCATGATGTCTGCTCCAGCTTCGTCTTCAAAATCGGGTTCACTTGGATCCGAATCGGTGTCGTCGATGTTGATGTAGCTGTCCGGACATGCGACGTACTTGTCGTCCTCCTGGGATGCTAACTTCTTCTTGAGTTCTTCAATCTCATACTTAAGATCGTTATTGTGTCTTGCTAGAGCTACGATCTCGTCCATGTAGTCCTTGCGTGTAGACTTTAGTTCTCCTTCTAGCTCGATGATCCTTGCCTTCGCATTCTTCAACTCTACCATATCATTGCACATCTGGTTCTC
>NW_025304638.1:0-799 GCF_018294505.1 Triticum aestivum
AAAGTGTCTGTTGGGTGACATGGATCAAGACTGGGATTTGTCACTCCGTATGACGGAGAGGTATCACTGGGCCCACTCGGTAATGCATCATCATAATGAGCTCAGAGTGACCAAGTGTCTGGTCACAGGATCATGCATTACGGTACGAGTAAAGTGACTTGCCGGTAACGAGATTGAACGAGGTATTGGGATACCGACGATCGAATCTCGGGCAAGTAACATATCGATAGACAAAGGGAATAGCGTACGGGGTTGATTGAATCCTCGACATCGTGGTTCATCCGATGAGAACATCGTGGAGCATGTGGGAGCCAACATGGGTATCCAGATCCCACTGTTGGTTATTGACCGGAGAGTCGTCTCGGTCATGTCTGCTTGTCTCTCGAACCCGTAGGGTCTACACACTTAAGGTTCAGTTACGCTAGGGTTGTAGGGATATGTATATGCAGTAACCCGAATGTTGTTCGGAGTCCTGGATGAGATCCCGGACGTCACGAGGAGTTCCGGAATGGTCCGGAGGTAAAGATTTATATATGGGAAGTCTTGTTTCGGGCATCGGGACAAGTTTCGGGGTTATCGGTATTGTACCGGGACCACCGGAAGGGTCCCGAGGGTCCACCGGGTGGGTCCACCTGTCCCGGGGGGCCACATGGGCTGTAAGGGGGTGCGCCTTGGCCTAATGGGCCAAGGGCACCAGCCCCACATAGGCCCATGCGCCTAGGGTTTAAGGGGGCAAGAGTCCTAGGAGGGTAAGGCACCTCCTAGGTGCCTTGGGGGGGAGGGAAACCTCCCCTTGGCC
>NW_025304639.1:0-799 GCF_018294505.1 Triticum aestivum
GAACTCCATCCACGCAACACTCACACAAACACATGCACCCACGCACGCACGCAACACCCACACGTACACATGCATCCACGCACGCACGCAACACTCACACGCACACATGCACGCATGCATGCACACACCAGTACACCACACGACCAACACACACTCTCACGCTCAAGTGCTCAACCTACACATGCATGCGCACACATCAGACCCTGACAGACACATACACAACCAGGTGATTCCCGCGCACGGGTTAGAGCCTTATCTCGCTTGCGTAAATTTGTGTTTATCTGACCTTTTCCCTATGTGAACTGACAGGTGGGACCCACAAGGAACATGGTCAATTTAACTAGTCAACATGGCGCCACGCAGACTATTTGGCGGGTTAACAGAGTGCAATGCGATGCTAAACTGTGAGCAAGTGACCGGATAATCACCTCAAAATGTATATAGTGACCGTAATCAGCTTATTCTGAAGTTCGGTGACCGTATTACACTTTTCTCTCTGTAGGCCCTCCAAAACTACATCTCTACACGTTCTCGCATGTTACATCTAACAACTATGCAATATAGCACTACTACTACACTCTAACACAATAAATCATATGTGTTTTTAGTTTTACTAGATATCATGTTGTTACTTATAATTATTCAGTTTGCATACATTAAAATTGCCTTTGAAATGTATGGCCAGTATCATCTACCGCGCGGGAAAAATCCCGCCCTTTCATGTTTAATCAGGTTTGTATCGATGGATCGTGCGAAACAGCAAAACTATAGTACTATACAATACAAGTGACAGTTCACT
>NW_025304640.1:0-799 GCF_018294505.1 Triticum aestivum
GTCATTTTTCAATCCTTTCTGACTTCATTTGTTATTTTTCATGCATTTACTAATTATTTTGAGCTATAAGACCCTAAAATTGAAAAGCATTTCAAATGAACTCTGAAAAGGTTGAAAGTTGGCATGATATCATCATTTCATCCACATAGCATGTGCAAGAAAGTTGAGAGGGTTACGGCAAAAACTGGATGCACTTCGTGTACAAAACGGACAATCTCTTTCAAAGTATCAGGATTTCATCCGGAAACTCGTCTGTTACAAAGGGATTTCATTTTTTAAAACTTATTTGAACACCTGACTTTTTGTGTGTTCAAAATTCACCATTCAAAGCCACATCATCATTTTTCAATCCTTTCTGACTTCATTTGTTATTTTTCATGCATTTACTAATTATTTTGAGCTATAAGTCCCTAAAATTGAAAAGCATTTCAAATGAACTCGGAAAAGGTTGAAAGTTGGCATGATATCACCATTTCATCCACATAGCATGTGCAAGAAAGTTGAGAGGGTTACGGCAAAAACTGGATGCACTTCGGTACAAAACGGTCAATCCCTTTCAAAGTATCAGGATTTCATCCGGAAACTCGTCTGTTACAAAGGGATTTCATTTTTTAAAACTTATTTGAACTCCTGACTTTTTGTGTGTTCAAAATGCACCATTCAAAGCCACATCATCATTTTTCAATCCTTTCTGACTTCATTTGTTATTTTTCATGCATTTACTAATTATTTTGAGCTATAAGACCCTAAAATTGAAAAGCATTTCAAATGAACTATGAAAAGGTTGAAAGTTGGCATG
>NW_025304641.1:0-799 GCF_018294505.1 Triticum aestivum
GGAAAATCCTGCACTACGGGCACTTCCTCCTGAACAACACCCGTGAGGGAATTCACCCGATTCTTCATCGGTGTGCGTCTGGATACATACTTGATCCTTTTCTGCTTCGGGGTGGTGAGAAAAATCGTCTTGCGAGCACAGTCGATGTTTCCTTCAAACTTGGTCAACCAATCCATGCCTAGAATTACATCCAAACTCTGGGATTCCAATACTATGAGGTCTGCGGAAAAATCATGGTTTCCGATGCTGAGGGTCGAATGACAGCCTAAGCCTGCCGTCATCTCTCCTCCTGGGGAAATGACCTGAAGCGGGGTTCTAAGGGTTCTAGTGGGCAACCCGTACTTTTCCACAACTACCCTTGATATGAATGAATGCGTTGCACCGGAATCAAAGAGTACCAATACTGGATGTGAATTTAATAAAAACTTACCAACCACAGTGTCTGGCTGATCATAGACGTCTTCCACGTCAAGGTGATTCACCTGAGCACGAGGAAAAGGGTTGGGCTTCTTTGCTGAGCTTCCATTGCCGTTGCCGTTTCCATTCCTCTGCTTGGCCTCCGGACAATCGGTGGCATAGTGTCCTGTCTTCTGGCACTTGAAACAGGTGATATGACTCAGATCCTTCTGAGCCGGAGCAGGACGGTGCTGGTTGCCATTGCCTCCATTGCCTGACTTGGAGTTGTTGTCGTGGTTGCGATTGTTCCCATTCCCTCCATGGTTATGTCCTCCATGATTATGTCCTCCATGGGTGTGATGGGTATGTCCTCCTGAGTATGGGGTATAGCGGGGCTTCTGCT
>NW_025304642.1:0-799 GCF_018294505.1 Triticum aestivum
TCTTTCAAAGTATCAGGATTCCATACGGAAACTCGTCTGTTACAAAGGGATTTCATTTTTTAAAACTTATTTGAACTCCTGACTTTTTGTGTGTTCAAAATGCACCGTTCAAAGCCAAATCATCATTTTTCAATCCTTTCTGACTTCATTTGTTATTTTTCATGCATTTACTAATTATTTTGAGCTATAAGCCCCTAAAATTGAAAAGCATTTCAAAATGAACTCTGAAAAGGTTTAAAGTTGGCATGGTATCATCATTTCATCCACATAGCATGTGCAAGAAAGTTGAGAGGGTCCCGGCAAAAGGTGGATGCACTTCGTGTACAAAATGGACAATCTCTTTCAAAGTATCAGGATTTCATACGGAAACTCGTCTGTTACAAAGGGATTTCATTTTTGAAAACTTATTTGAACTCCTGACTTTTTGTGTGTTCAAAATGCACCATTTAAAGCCACATAATCATTTTTCAATCCTTTCTGACTTCCTTTGTTATTTTTCATGCATTTACTAATTATTTTGAGCTATAAGACCCTAAAATTGAAAAGCATTTCAAATGAACTCTGAAAAGGTTGAAAGTTGGCATGGTATCATCATTTCATCCACATAGCATGTGCAAGAAAGTTGAGAGGGTCCCGGCAAAAGGTGGATGCACTTCGTGTACAAAACGGACAATCTCTTTCAAAGTATCAGGATTTCATACGGAAACTCGTCTGTTACAAAGGGATTTCATTTTTTAAACTTATTTGAACTCCTGACTTTTTGTGTGTTCAAAATGCACCATTCAAAGCCACATCATCA
>NW_025304643.1:0-799 GCF_018294505.1 Triticum aestivum
GAGCTATCATGCGTGAAGATTCATGGCTTTTCAAGCCAAATGATCAACCTTATGGCCACATTCATGGCATAGTTTGTTCAAATGATCTCATATTGTGCACAAGGGTGCATCTTGGAATTCCAAACAATGTTGAAAAAGGGAGTTTTCATTTTCTTTGCACGGAAAATTCATTTTCCATTTTCTGAGTGCCGAAATGAGTTTTTTTTGTGAAGGACCTACCATATATTTTTTACAAAACTGGACCAAATCAATTTTATAAAATACTAGGACATATTTAATGCACAACTGACAAAATGGTTGGGTGCCAAAAGTTTTGATCCACCTCTCATGAAAAAGACAAATTCCCGCCGATTCAATAGGAAGCGGGTCAAATTTGAACTGCAGCTACCTCGTAGTTTGCTCTTTATTTTTTCCATAAATCATTTCTAGGTACATAAGAATCTGTTTAATCAGAGAAACACGAAAAAAAATTCAAGACTCAACCACTAGCTAAGAACGGTCATTCCCGCCGTTTTGACCGCATTTTGAAACGGACATAAAAAATTCAAAAAAATCTAAAAATTGGAAAACCTTCGCATTGTTTCATCATATGTGGCCAAGTTACCAGCAAAAATTATGAAATTGTAATACGTCAATTATTTTAAAAAAAGTGTTCTCAGAAATGAGCTATCATGCGTGAAGATTCATGGCTTTTCAAGCCAAATGATCAACCTTATGGCCACATTCATGGCATAGTTTGTTCAAATGATCTCATATTGTGCACAAGGGTGCATCTTGGAATTCCAAACAATGTTGAAAA
>NW_025304644.1:0-799 GCF_018294505.1 Triticum aestivum
AGTGTTCCTTGCCGGGATTACTTTGGTACCTTCCTACCAAACTTACGGCAAGGTTTACATCAGGTCTGGTACACAGCATGGCATACATAATAGATCCTATGTCCGAGGCATAGGGGATGACACTCATCTCTTCTTTATCTTTTGCCGTGGTCGGGCATTGAGCCGAGCTCAATCTCACACCTTGCAATACAGGCAAGAACCCTTTCTTGGACTGATCCATTTTGAACTTCTTCAAAATCTTATCAAGGTATGTGCTTTGTTAAAGACCTATGAGGCGTCTCGATCTATCCCTATAGATCTTGATGCCTAATATGTAAGCAGCTTCTCCAAGGTCCTTCATTGAAAAACACTTATTCAAGTAGGCCTTAATGATGTCCAAAAGTTCTATCATTTCCCATCAAAAGTATGTCATCTACATATAATATGAGAAATGCTACAGAGATCCCACTCACTTTCTTGTAAACGTAGGCTTCTCCATAAGTCTGCATAAACCCAAACGCTTTGATCATCTCATCAAAGCGAATGTTCCAACTCCTAGATGCTTGCACCAGCCCATAAATGGATCGCTGGAGCTTGCATACCTTGTTAGCATTCTTAGGATCGACAAAACCCTCCGTCTGCATCATATACAGTTCTTCCTTAAGATAGCCATAAAGGAATGCCGTTTTGACGTCCATCTGCCATATCTCATAATCATAGTATGCGGCAATTGCTAACATGATTCAGACGGACTTCAGCTTCGCTACAGGAGAGAAAGTCTCATCGTAGTCAACCCCTTGAACTTGCCGATAACCCTTAG
>NW_025304645.1:0-799 GCF_018294505.1 Triticum aestivum
GTATTTACTACGGCTGGACTGTTGGTCTATAAAGGTGTATACTCACTGAAAAATAGTAGCAGTGAGGCAACAAACTACTACTAGAATCGCCGTTTATGCCGATTTTGAAACTCTCTTTTTTTTTTCTTTTTTTTTTGTTTTTGCCGAGTTTGAAACTCGGCATAGCATATATTAAACTCGGCGAAATCTTGGTCGACTGTCAAACTCGATGAACCACACTCGACTGAACAGGGCCCGGCGAAACCACGCCGTCAGACTGAACGCGCTGTTAACGAAAGTGCCACGTGGCACCAAGTTTAGCGGCGCTAAACTCGGCGAAGCCTCACCAATAGAAATAGTCCACGTGGCAGACCACATCGCTTGGTACAAAATATCTGCCGCTTTTTTATTCAGCGGAACTGGGCAATACACTTTGTCGAGTTCCAGACTCAGAAAACATCAAACCAATTAGGGAGGGCCACGTGGCCCAGCGTTATTACCGGTGCCAAGCTTCGTCGAGTTCTTAGAAACAGAAACTGGGCAAACAGTTTGACGACTTTGCAACTCGGCAGTCTCCATCCAATAAGGGCTCGCCTCATGGCAGAGTTTTTCTCCACAATGAACTCTGCGAAAATTTGACAGCCGACTGGCTAATTGTATGTTTGCTGAGTTTCACACTCGGTGAAGTTTGACAGCCGACTGACATGTTGTTTGCTTGCCGAGTTCTGAACTCGGCAAAGGCCATATCTATTTTTTTTGATATATTGTTGGAAGCTCTGCATTGAAATAAACACACACACACACACGACACACACACACA
>NW_025304646.1:0-799 GCF_018294505.1 Triticum aestivum
CTGCTGCTGCTGATCCGGAGAACATTGCTGCTGCGGTCGAGGAGTGATTCGCCGCCTGCGTACCGGCCATGAATATTCCAACCCGGTTGATCTGCTCGGGGGGGTCCGGAATACTGTCGCCATCGGAACAGCCCCTAATCTGGTCGTCTTGCAACTGGTACAATGATTCAGTCTCTCCGGTTGAGGACTCGTCGCCGAAATAGACGACGGTCTCGCTACCGTACTCTGACTCATCCTCATGCTCTCCTCCGTGGATGACTCCCACGAAGGCACGCTTCACGGCCGGTTTAACCTGGGTAGATCTCGCACGCTGAGCCGTCTCAACGAGATCAGGCCCAGGCTCACCAATCTTGCCGATAAAAACGTGTATGCCACCAAAGGGGACCCGGTACCCGTACTCGATCAAGCCGGCTTCAGGACCCCATCCTGCATCGTCGATGTAGAGCTTGCCGCGACGACTCTTGGTCATCTGGCCCACAGCATAGCCTCCGAGTCCTTTGAGCTTGCCCTCCAAGATCATCAAACCGTCGTGCGATAGCCCCACGGTGGGCGCCAACTGTCGTGGATTTGTCACGGCAGATGTCCTTGTGAAAGGACTTAGTTGTGGAGCCATCGCTACGGGTTAACTTGAAGGGGTTAAAGTGGACACAAAGACACAAGGGTTTATACTAGTTCGGCCCCTTCGATGAAGGTAAAAGCCTACGTCTAGTTGTGATGGAATTGATGTGGTTTCGATGGCTCGGGAGCAAACAAGCTTCGCCTAGGCTCGAGTTGTTGTTGTCTGTCCTTGAACCGCCGC
>NW_025304647.1:0-799 GCF_018294505.1 Triticum aestivum
ACACGTAAGCGCACCTTGGAGTTCGACAACCATGGAAATCGCTTTGGGACCCCAAAACGGTGAGTAATAGTCCATGAAACGGGCCAGAATCGGCCAAAACTGCGAGTGTTGATGACCAACACGTAAGGACACCTTGGGGTTCAACAACTATGGAAATTGCTTCGGGACCCCAAAACGGTGAGTAATAGTCCACGAAACCCGTCAGAATTGGCCAAAACTCTCAGTGTTGACGACGGACACATAAACGAACCCCGGGGTTCATCGATCGTGGAAATTGCTCTAGGTCCCCAAAACGCCGAGTGATAGTGCACAAAACGGACTAGAATCGGCCGAATATGTGAGTGTTGATCACCGACACGTAAACGCACCAAGGGTTCGTCAATCATCGAAATGACTCCAAGACCCCAAAATAGAGTAATAGTCCAAGAAACGGGCCAGAATCAGCCCAAACTGTGATTGTTGATGACCAACACGTAAGCACACCTTGGAGTTCAACAACTATGCAAATCACTTCGGGACCCCAAAACCGTGAGTAATAGTCCACGAAACATGTCAGAATTGGCCAAAACTGTGAGTGTTGACGACAGACACATAAATGCACCCCGGGGTTCATCAATCGTGGAAATCCCTCTGGGTCTCCAAAACATTGAGTAATAGTGCACGAAACGGACACGATTCGGCCAAATATGTGAGTGTTGATGACCGACACGTAAACGCACCCTGGGGTTCGTCAATCATGGAAATGACTCTGAGACCCCAAAATAGAGTAGTAGTCCAAGAAACGGGCCAGAATCGGCCC
>NW_025304648.1:0-799 GCF_018294505.1 Triticum aestivum
GGACTTCATTCATGTGCATTTTGGGTTTTTTGTGAAACTACCCTACCCCCTTGGGATTTCCTATAAATAGAGGTGGAGGGGCAGCCCTCCACACTCATCCCTTGCTCTCATACACATGCCATGCATTATCTGGCTTCTTCTCTCCCTCCCACGAAAAGAGTTTCGTAGAGCCGTAAGGCTGTCTGGGTTCCGGCAGGAACTAGTTCTGGACGGCGAAGCCCTGCTGGATAGATGACACCGTATGTGTGCAACTCTGTAGAGAGATCGTAGTTTCGGTCTTAGTTCGTGAGTGCCTCCCGAAGGGCTGTCCGTGTGACCGTCCGAGTTTCGAAGGTCCTCCCGAAGGGCTGTCCGAGTGACCGTTCGAGTTTCGAAGGTCCTCCCGAAGGGCTGTCCGCGACACCGTCCGGGGGGCTGTTCGACCGCATCCCGGAGGGCTGTCTGAGGAGCAGATGAGGGTATACATCCTCGCGGTTGGGAGGTTGTAAATCCTAGCTGCGGGGATCTGCACCGCCGATCGTCATCGACTCTACTTCCCGCTGCGCTACGAGTCGGTAACGAAAAAGATCAAACCATGTACGCAGTCTCCATAGTGGTCCTGGGCTGGTGCGTAGGTCGGAATTTTTTTATTTTCTGCTGCGTTCCCCTTCAGTGGCATCAAGAGCCGTGCTATGCGTAGATGCAGGTTTCGATCTAGAATACATGGAGATGTATGGGTATTGCATAATATAATTAGGTAGTAGATGAGATCTATTGCTGAAAATTATTTATGCGGGTGACAGATGAAATCTGTTACCCG
>NW_025304649.1:0-799 GCF_018294505.1 Triticum aestivum
GGCTCGATGGCTCGTCTCGTTGTCAAGGACAACTTCACTTCTGGGGGAGCCCTGGCGGTAGGCTAAACTCTCCGACTAGGCGGCTTCATCATGACCGCCCAATCGGCTGCCGCGCCGACGATGTCCTCTCGGGTCATCAAAAACAGCCTCCATGTCAATTCGGAACTCGCCGAACAGATGGATCCAATGGAGCTCTCCTCCCTTTATGAGCTCTTGGATCGCATCGCCGCTTTGGTAGTCGCTACAGACTACGATCGAATGGGGTTTAAACCCGACCAAAGGGATATCAAATCCCCACCGGTCACCCATGAGATAGTGGTAGTGGAAGAGCCACCCATGGATTATCCCTCTACTTAGAGGATGAACTATGTCCGGATTACCGAGCTCTCTGAGCCGGATACCCGCTCACGGGGGGACATGACCCAGACCCCGGACTTAGAATCGGGTAACGGGCCAGAAAAATTGGGCAACATCCCGGAGTCTGAGCTGTCAAGCCCAGAAGCTCCTCTGCACCTCGATGTCAAATCGGGTCAGAATTCAGACTTAACTACGCCCACCCACCCAGACTTATGCCATCTTTCCCATATCCGGCAAGAGCCCCAAGAGACAGTACATCGCTACTGGGCCAGATTCCTCCTTGTGATAAACAGGGTCAAGGACTGCCGCGAGGAGGATGCAATCTCACTTTTCTGCAAAAAATTACACGAACAAAGGGATCCTCAATGCTATAAGTCGCCGTGACATAGTGCACTTTGCTGACTTAGCAGCCATAGTACAGAAGCACTGTGCGATGGAAAGT
>NW_025304650.1:0-799 GCF_018294505.1 Triticum aestivum
TCATCTCCGTGAGCCTCTGTTGCTCTGCAGCATCCTCCTCGTCGCCCTCCCGCTGCTCCCCGTGAGCTTTGGCCGTGCCTGCCGACGCTGCGCCATCACCAACGCGCGGACACATCGCCCGCCGCGTGCCACCTCGCCCCTCCCCCTCGAGCTCTCCCCGCAGCTATAAGTATCCCTCCCGAGCCCCCTCGCAGTCCCCAAGCCTCCCACAGCTCTCTTCCCCTCGCCTCGGAGCTCTCCACCCCCCTCCTCATCGCCATGGCCGCCGCCTCGGTCTTCTCTGGTTCCGGCGACCACGGCATCCCCTCGTTGTTCCTCCTTCTCCACCATATCCCCCATGCTCTGGCGAGTCTCCCCGTGGACTCAGCCTCTCTGTTCCCCCACCATAGCCCCATCCTCGCCAGAGGCCGAAGCTCCTCTCCGCCGTGGGCCGTGCATCTCCCTCCCTGGTGTTCCTCGACGGAACCTAGCACCACCCCGAGGTGCCCCTCGTCATCCCGAGCATTTCGGTAGGTCGCCCGTCGCCTGCGTGGTCGGACACGCCGGCGAGCACCGTCGGGGCGGGCATCTCCCCTCAGCCCGGCGCGCGTCGAGCGGGAGAAGAAGGAAGCGGCTCGGCTGGCGTGTTGACCTGGCCAGACTGGCCAGGCAGGCTCCGCGGCCCCACCTGTCAGCGGCCCTGGCGCTCGGCCCCGCCTCTGCCCCTTTGACCCAGTCCACGCCATGTCACTTAAGTGGACGCGCCGTCTGCGAAGCTGTTTTCCTGATTCGAAGGCGTATTTCAGAAAAGACGTGTCTG
>NW_025304651.1:0-799 GCF_018294505.1 Triticum aestivum
CCCTCTCCGCTTGACCGTTGCTTCTCGGGTGAGCAACAGAAGCGAAGCAGACCTTGGCGCCAAGATCTTGGACATACTGCATGAAGGTGCGGCTCGTAAATTGCGTGCTGTTGTCGGTGATGATCCTGTTAGGAACCCCGAAACGGCAAACAATCGACCTGAAGAACTTGACTGCTGACTGTGCTGTCACCTTGCTCACTGGTTCCACTTCCGGCCACTTTGTCAACTTGTCGATTGCAACGTACAAGAACTCAAAGCCCCCGACAGCTCGGAGGAAGGGGCCGAGGATGTCGAGCCCCCAGACCGAAAATGGCCAGGATAAAAGGATCGTCTGGAGAGCTTGAGCTGGCTGGTGTATCTGTTTGGAATGGAACTGGCACGCTCCACACTTGGTTACTTGTGCAGTTGCATCCTGGAGGGATGTCGGCCAGAAGAAACCTTGTCGGAATTCTTTGCCGGCAAGTGCTCTTGCGCCAATGTGGTGACCACATATGCCTCCATGTATCTCTGCCAACAGTTGTTGTCCATCTTCCTGGCAAATGCACTTTAATTTCACACCGTTGAGTCTTATTCTGTACAGTGTGTTGTCGACAAACTTGTACATACTTGACTGCCGGGCTACTCTTTCCGCTTCTTCTTGCTCTTCGGGAAGCTCTCCTGTCTGAAGGAAACGGACGATCTGCTGCGCCCATGCTGGAGCTTGCGGCTCGACAACAAGGGCTAAAGGCATATCTGTTGTTGTGGGAATATCTGCTTCTACGGCAAGAACCTGCGGTTCGGCCGGAGCGTGATATTCCCC
>NW_025304652.1:0-799 GCF_018294505.1 Triticum aestivum
TTTCTGACATCATTTGCTATTTTTCAGTCATTTACCGATTTGTTTAGAGAGCTAAATGACCGTGAAATTGAAAATCACTACAAAATGAACTCTGAAAATGTTGGAACTTGGCATGGTATCATCATTTCACCCACATAGCATGTGCAAAAGAGTATAGAGGGTTACGGCAAAAACTGGACGCACTTCGTGTACAAACAGGACAATCTCTTTCGTAGTATCAGGGTTTCTGACGAAAACTCATCTGGTACACGGGCACTTCATTTTTTTCAAACTTATTTGAACTCCAGGCTTTTTTTGCGTTCCGTACACACCATTCAAAGCGACGTCATCAATTTTCAATACTTTCTGACATCATTTGCTATTTTTCAGTCATTTACCGATTTGTTTAGAGAGCTAAATGACCGTGAAATTGAAAATCACTACAAAATGAACTCTGAAAATGTTGGAACTTGGCATGGTATCATTATTTCACCCACATAGCATGTGCAAAAGAGTATAGAGGGTTACGGCAAAAACCGGACGCACTTCGTGTACAAACTGGACAATCTCTTTCGTAGTATCAAAGTTTCTGACGAAAACTCATCTGTTACACGGGCACTTCATTTTTTTCAAACTTATTTGAACTCCAGCCTTTTTTTGCGTTCCGTACACACCATTCAAAACGACGTCATCAATTTTCAATACTTTCTGACATCATTTGCTATTTTTCAGTCATTTACCGATTTGTTTAGAGAGCTAAATGACCGTGAAATTGAAAATCACTACAAAGTGAACTCTGAAAATTTTGGAACTTTGCATG
>NW_025304653.1:0-799 GCF_018294505.1 Triticum aestivum
TCGTACCGCGGAGAGAGGTCATCGGATGAGTTTCGATGATACCGAAAAGTTGTTTTGGGATATACCATTAAGTCAATTTGGTTTCGGCAAATGCCTGATAATTCTTGAAGGGTGCCAGAATCATTCTGGAAGCTTTTTGGAATTTTCTGAGATAAAAACCGGAAATGTTCCGGAGCAGCCGGAGCCACTTCAGATGCGTTTCACGGATGAAAATCACTAAAACCGGAATTGTTTCGGAACGCGTTGAAAATCATTTTAGTGGGTACTGGAAATGTTCTTAGCCCACATAAATATTTTCAGTTCGACCAGACGCTGAAAATTGTCGTCATGAATAGTGAAAATCAGCTTTATGGTTACTTTATGGAAAGCCACCTTTTGGGGCTTTGCTGCAAAAGATCTTGGGGATGACATGGATGGATAGGAGCCATTTTTTGGGCCCCTCATGGGGGTGTGGCCGGCCACATGGGGTATCCCCCCTTGGGGACCCTCTTGTTCATTGCTTTCACTCCTAGGTCCTTGTGGAAGGACTTCATTCATGTGCATTTTGGGTTTTTGTGTGAAACTACCCTACCCCTTGGGATTTCCTATAAATAGAGGTGGAGGGGCAGCCCTCCACACTCATCCCTTTGCTCTCATACAAGTGCCATGCAATGATCTGGCTTCTTATCTCCCTCCCAGCGAAATAGTTTCATAGAGCCGAAAGGCTGTCTGGGTTCCGGCAGGAACTAGTTCTGGACGGCGAAGCCCTGCCGGATAGTTGACACCGTATGTGTGCAACTCTGTAGAGAGATCGTAGTTT
>NW_025304654.1:0-799 GCF_018294505.1 Triticum aestivum
AGGCGCGACCATGATATGGGCTGCTGGCAGCCCTTCGATCTAAGATCGAATGGTCGCATGCTAAGTTGCTGAAAATTTGCAGAATAACCCTCCAGGATAGGATATTCACCCATAGGTCTAGAATCACGCCATGCAACCATTCGATCTCAGACCCAAGGGTTCTCGGAAGCCCGTATCATGGGAGAATGGAAAGCGACTACCCTGTCGTTCGCACGTTGGCAGTTCGCTCCTACTCGTCCCCGCATGTCCTTTAATATTACGGCGGATCGCTCCTAGTCTCCCCGTCCTTTCACATTACAGCAGTTCCACTAATCCTAACCCTCCTTCCAAATCCATGGCATCCCAAATCTCCATGATCGGCTGTGAGTAAAAGGTTAGAAACATCACCGGTGATGAGTTCGACGTCATCTACATCCATTCTTCCACGACGGTGAAAGGATGCCTTGCTCGCTTCAGAGGCATGTTCAAAAACTCAGATGATGAGTGGGTCGCTAGGCTAGATGTTGAGTACACCACAGTCTTGGGATGAGAGAAGGATCTAAAGGAGGAAGAGAGGAAGAAGCCCACCGTGATCTAGGTTTGCATGCATGACTTATGCTTGGTCTACCACATATGCCATGCCGACGTTGAATGCCTAGATTTTGAGAACTTCCTCAAGAGCAACCTAGTAAAATTCGTTAGTGTAGACTTTATAAAGGACAAAAGAGTCCTGGGTCAGATAGGCCTCGTTGTAGGCAACCCCTACGACCTCCAGAAGAATCGGCTGTTGCCCTCTAGTGGTCAGCCTTCAATGCTGAAC
>NW_025304655.1:0-799 GCF_018294505.1 Triticum aestivum
TTTTTTTTTAAACAAAAATTTCAGAGAACTAAAAAAAATGACTAAAACTTTTATATAAGCATATAATATACCAAAATTTGCAGAAAAAGATTTTCTACAACATGAACATTATTTTAGCTTCAAATAAAATTCACAAAAATTCTAATAATTCACACAGTGTTACTGGTCCAATAAAATCCAATAAAAATCATTTTTAAAATACCAAAATGACTTCAAATTAATTTCTCTCCAATTTTCTGATGTAGGGAATCATGTTACCCTATTTTCCATATATTTTGTTTTTGGAGAAAGATAATTTGAATAAAACTCAAATAACTCCAAATTGAAAATAAATTCAAAAGAACTTTGAATTTAATTCTTTGAAACTCCCAACTCATGTTTCATATAATTTGAAGAAGTCATTTTATCTTCGCTCGTGAAAATCACTGAGTTGCATGAAGTTTTTTATGAATTAGAAAATATTTCCAAATGAAATTCAAATATTTTCAACACCCCTTTTTCATTTAAATGGAAGAAGTCATGTTATCCTCTCTCCAGGGTTTTGTGATGAGAAATATTTGAATTCACGGACATCAGAAAGCAAAAATGAAAGTTTGGGAAAGTCCTTTTATTCCCTCTCATTTAACTTTCAAAAAGTTTCAAATTTCACTCAATCAATCACACAACAATTCAAACAAACAAACAAATCTATCTATTTATTATAACATTCCAAAATTTAGAATTTTGGGATGTTACACAACAACAACAACAACAACAACAACAACAACAATAACAACAACAACAACAACAACAAGAAGAA
>NW_025304656.1:0-799 GCF_018294505.1 Triticum aestivum
GTAAATGCATGAAAAATAACAAATGAAGTCAGAAAGGATTGAAAATGATGATGTGGCTTTGAATGGTGCATTTTGAACACACAAAAAGTCAGGAGTTCAAATAAGTTTTAAAAAATGAAATCCCTTTGTAATAGACGAATTTCCGTGTGAAATCCTGATACTTTGAAAGAGATTGTCCGTTTTGTACACGAAGTGCATCCAGTTTTTTCCGTAACCCTCCCAACTTTCTTGCACATGCTATGTGGATGAAATGATGATACCATGCCAACTTTCAACCTTTTCAGAGTTCATTTGAAATGCTTTTCAATTTTAGGGTCTTATAGCTCAAAATAATTAGTAAATGCATGAAAAATAACAAATGAAGTCAGAAAGGATTGAAAAATGATGATGTGGCTTCGAATGATGCATTTTGAACACACAAAAAGTCAGGAGTTCAAATAAGTTTTAAAAATGAAATCCCTTTGTAACAGACGAGTTTCCGTATGAAATCCTGATAGTTTGAAAGAGATTGTCCGTTTTGTACACGAAGTGCATCCAGTTTTTGCCGTAACCCTCCCAACTTTCTTGCACATGCTATGTGGATGAAATGATGATACCATGCCAACTTGCAACCTTTTCAGAGTTCATTTGAAATGCTTTTCAATTTTAGGGTCTTATAGCTCAAAATAATTAGTAAATGCATGAAAAACAACAAATGAAGTCAGAAAGGATTGAAAAATGATGATGTGGCTTTGAATGGTGCATTTTGAACACACGAAAAGTCAGGAGTTCAAATAAGTTTTAAAAAATGAAATCCCTT
>NW_025304657.1:0-799 GCF_018294505.1 Triticum aestivum
TGTCACACCCTAGCTAGTCATGCATTAGAGTGTTGCATCATGTTTACTCTTTCATCAGAAACTTGAAATGGGGATCTGTGAAACCCTCAGAATCTTTTTGAAAATGACCCAAATAAAAATTTCTCCAAAAGGGTCCAAGAAAATGCTCATGTTGCTCTCTGAAAATATTGGACAGAGATAAAAATCAAACCAATATTTTTAAGAGCTCATAGGTATTTATTTTGGGCATTTGGAATTAATGCATAAATATTTGCATTGGAAATATATTAATTATATATATTAATATATGTCCAAATATTATGCCAACTATAAAGGAGCTCTGGAATAATATATATAGCTCCTGCAAAAATTGGCATAAGTTAAATAAATGATTTAATATATTATTTAAATCAAAACAAATGTCAGAAATTAGAAAACAGAAAATAATTAACAGGAGGAGCTTACCTGGGCTCCTCCACTGTGCGGCCCAGCCAGCAGCCGGCCCAGCCCATCTCCCTCCTCTGTCGTCTTCGTCCCGACAGAGGGAGGGGAGTGTGGCCGGCGCGCGCGCGCGCCACCGCGCCACGCCACCTCTCTCCCTGCCTGCCTGCCCTCCCCTTCTCGCCTCGATGCCCCTGGACGACGCCACGCCTCCCCCCTGCTCTCTCTCACTCTCCCCCGGCTCTTCCCTCCTCCCCCTCGCTCTCTCTCTCACACGGCCGAACACCCCCGTCGCTGCCGTTCGCCATAGCAGCCGTCTCCGGCCACCCCTCGCTCCCCCGACTAGCTCAGAAGCTCCGCCACGACCCCCTCTTCCTCC
>NW_025304658.1:0-799 GCF_018294505.1 Triticum aestivum
CTACAAAGACGATTGTACATTGCTTTGGCCGCTCCCTCTCAACTACGGAGACGAGTTTAACGCGGTTTCCACCCCTCCCTCTCAACCGCACCAGTGCACGCTTGCCGCGCCACAACGCCGACGCTGGACCCGTGAATCGTGAGCACCCAGCTATGACTTACCGCACTCGTGCAAAATAATAAAACACGGTAAATATATTACTTACACGTGCGTTTTGTTTTGCAAGCGGCGCGAAAAAAATTAAAAAGGGAATGCAACACGAGGACTTCCCAGGAGGTCACCCATCCTAGTACTACTCTCGCCCAAGCACGCTTAACTTCGGAGTTCTGATGAGATCCGGTGCTTTAGTGCTGGTATGATCGCATCCGACATGTTACCCCGGTCTTCGTCCCTTATCCTTGCCCCTCCCAGCTCCACTACAAAGACGATTTTACATTGCTTTGGCCGCTCCCTCTCAACTACGGAGACGAGTTTAACGCGGTTTCCACCCCTCCCTCTCAACTGCACCAGTGCACGCTTGCCGCGCCACAACGCCGACGCTGGACCCGTGAATCGTGAGCACCCTGCTATGACTTACCGCACTCGTGCAAAATAATAAAACACGGTAAATATATTACTTACACGTGCGTTTTGTTTTGCAAGCGGCGCGAAAAAAATTAAAAAGGGAATGCAACACGAGGACTTCCCAGGAGGTCACCCATCCTAGTACTACTCTCGCCCAAGCACGCTTAACTTCGGAGTTCTGATGGGATCCGGTGCTTTAGTGCTGGTATGATCGCATCCGACATCTTACCCCGGT
>NW_025304659.1:0-799 GCF_018294505.1 Triticum aestivum
AAAATGCACCATTCAAAGCCACATCATCATTTCTCAATCCTTTCTGACTTCATTTGTTATTTTTCATGCATTTACTAATTATTTCGAGCTATAAGACCCTAAAATTGAAAAGCATTTCAATTGAACTCTGAAAAGGTTGAAAGTTGGCATGATATCATCATTTCATCCACATAGCATGTGCAAGAAAGTTGAGAGGGTTACGGCAAAAACTGGATGGACTTCATGTACAAAACGGACAATCTCTTTCAAAGTATCAGGATTTCATCCGGAAACTCAACTGTTACAAAGGGATTTCATTTTTTCAACCTTATTCGAACTCCTGACTTTTTGTGTGTTCAAAATGCACCATTCAAAGCAACATCATCATTTTTCAATCCTTTCTGACTTCATTTGTTATTTTTCATGCATTTACTAATTATTTTGAGCTATAAGACCCTAAAATTGAAAAGCATTTCAAATGAACTCTGAAAAGGTTGAAAGTTGGCATGATATCATCATTTCATCCACATAGCATGTGCAAGAAAGTTGAGAGGGTTACGGCAAAAACTGGATGCACTTCGTGTACAAAACGGACAATCTCTTTCAAAGTATCAGGATTTCATCCGGAAACTCGTCTTTTACAAAGGGATTTCATTTTTTAAACCTTATTTGAACTCCTGAATTTTTGTGTGTTCAAAATGCACCATTCAAAGCCACATCATCATTTTTCAATCCTTTCTGACTTCATTTGTTATTTTTCATGCATTTACTAATTATTTTGAGCTATAAGACCCTAAAATTGAAAAGCATTTCAAATGAA
>NW_025304660.1:0-799 GCF_018294505.1 Triticum aestivum
GGGCGAGGTCAACGGCGAGCGCCCCCTCTTCCTCCTCCTTCTCCGTGGGGAAAGCGGCGGGGCGGCGGCGTCGGGAGAGGAGAGGGCGGCATCGCGGCGTCTCACGGCGTCGGGGCGGCGTCGCGGCGTCGGGGCGGCGTCGAGGCGGCGGGGCAGCGGCGTCGGGAGAGGAGAGGAGAGGGGAAGGGAATCGGGGGCGAGGGCGAGAAGGGGATCGAGGGCCGGGGAGGAAAAATATGGATGGGGCCACAATACTAATGGCGCACCCCCCCCGGTGCGCCATAAGTATATCCACACTAATGGCGCACCTCACCCTGGTGCGCCATTAGTACTTTTTTTTCTGCTCGAGCCAACAGGTTATCTCCCACCTGACCTGATCCACACCAAGTCCCCTCTACTAGCTCGACTGGTCAGTAGCCAGTTCTCACACCAGGAGGTCCTGGGTTCGAATCCCAGGCTCCACAAATTTTTTTATCATTTAAAAAGTTGTTTGATACTTATTTATGTTTAAATATGTTCAAACTTGTTTAAATAATAACAGTAATATTTTTTTATAAGACAGTAGCATTTAAAAAGCTGTTTGATACTAATTTTTTTTATAAGACGGTGCGCGGGGTGCGGGGGGTCGGCGGCGGCGGTTGGGTAGGGGAATCGAGGGTGCAGTGGGTCGGCGGCGGCGGCTGGTGGACTTGGGGGGTGCTCGGCGCCGAGGGGGACCGGATCTGGCGAGGTGGGATAGCGGTCGAGATGGAGGGGGATCGAGGTGGGCTCCACAAATTTTTTTTTAGCATTTAAAAAG
>NW_025304661.1:0-799 GCF_018294505.1 Triticum aestivum
CGGCTGCTGCGGGTGCGGGTGGGGCGACGGTGGCTGGCGGGGCGAGGCAGGGCTTCGGGGCGGCGGCGGCTGGGTATTTATAGGGGGTCGGGGGGGAGGGGGCGTCCGACTTGGGGTAGGGGGCACCCCTGGGCGGTAGTGGCGGTAGTCCGACTCTGGTGGGAGTCTGGCTCGGCCACGCTCAAGCGAGGCGGCGGCGCAGGTGAGCCGGCTGGGCCTTCGGCCCAGTGCGGTCCGCGGGACTTTTTTTTAAGTAATTTCGCTAAACAAAAAAATCCTAATAAAATATAAAGAAATTTCTAAAAATGCCAAAAACAATTTTCACCGTCTAAATAAAAAATTTAGAACTCCGGTTTGCAAAAAGAATTGAATCAAACGGAGCAACGAAACTCAAACTATGAACGAAACAAGATTCATTTACTAATCTAGACTAAAGTCAAATTTTACAGTACCAAAATCTTGTTCAAGTTAGTTAACAGAAGGAGGGCTCCGAGACGAAGATTTAGGAGCTTGTTTCATCTAATTTGGATAAACGAGCAAAAAGTTATACTAGATCGAAGATCGGGGCAGAAATAACGATCGAAAATAATCGCAAATAAAACCCTGGAAAATAAAACGAGACGAACAGACTAACGAAATAACGTTCGTCAACAGATCCTAAATGGTGAACAGCGTTCGTTAAACGAACGAACGGACGAACGTCCGCTTAATAACTAAACCGAAAAAACCCGAACTGATCTATTTAAAAAAATAGATCTAAGTTTCTAAAAAAACCGAACGGTTTTAGAATAAACCGAAA
>NW_025304662.1:0-799 GCF_018294505.1 Triticum aestivum
GTGGCTGTGAATGGTGCATTTTGAGCACACAAAAAGTCGGGAGTTCAAATAAGTTTTAAAAAATGAGATCCCTTTGTAACAGACGAGTTTCCGTATGAAATCCTGATACTTTGAAAGAGATTGTCCGTTTTGTACACGAAGTGCAACCAGTTTTTGCCGTAACCCTCTCAACTTTCTGGCACATGCTATGTGGATGAAATTATGATACCATGCCAACTTTCAACCTTTTCAGAGTTCATTTGAAATGCTTTTCAATTTTAGGGTCTTATAGCTCAAAATAATTAGGAAATGCATGGAAAATAACAAATGAAGTCAGAAAGGACTGAAAAATGATGATGTGGCTTTGAATGGTGCATTTTGAACACACAAAAAGTGAGGAGTTCAAATAAGTTTTAAAAAATGAAATCCCTTTGTAACAGACGAGTTTCCGTATGGAATCCTGATACTTTGAAAGAGATTATCCGTTTTGTACATGAAGTGCATACAGTTTTTGCCGGGAACCTCTCAGCTTTCTTCCACATGCTATGTGGATGAAATGATGATACCATGCCAAGTTTCAACCTTTTCAGAGTTCATTGGAAATGCTTTTCAATTTTAGGGTCTTATAGCTCAAAATAATTAGTAAATGCATGGAAAATAACAAATGAAGTCAGAAAGGATTGAAAAATGATGATGTGGCTTTGAATGGTGCATCTTGAACACACAAAAAGTGAGGAGTTCAAATAAGTTTTAAAAAATGAAATCCCTTTGTAACAGAGTAGTTTCCGTATGGAATCCTGATACTTTGGAAGAGATTGTC
>NW_025304663.1:0-799 GCF_018294505.1 Triticum aestivum
GAGTAATAGTATACAAAAAATGCAAGAATCGGACAAAAGTGTAAGTGTTGATGACCGAAACGTAAACTCACCCCGCGGTTCGTTAATCGTTGAAATCACTTCGATGCCCCAAAACAGTGCGTAATACTCCACGAAACGGGCCAGAATCGGCCAAAACTGCGAGTGTTGATGAGCGACACATAAATGCACCCCGGTGTTCGTCAATCATGGAAATCACGTCGAGACCCAAAAACAGAGTAATAGTCCAAGAAACGGGCCAGAATTGGCCAAAACTGTGAGTGTTGATGACCGACACGTAAATGCACCCCGTGGTTCGTTAATCGTGGAAATCACTGCGGGGGCCCAAAAAAGTGAGTAATAGTCCATGATACGGGCCAGAATCAGCCAAAACTATGAATGTTGATGACCGACACGTAAGCGCGCCTTGGGGTTCAACAACTATGGAAATCACTTCGGGACCTGAAAACAGTGAGTAATAGTCCACAAAACACGTTAGAATTGGCCAAAAATTGTGAGTGTTGCTGACCGACACGTAAACACAACCCGGGGTCATTTCGGGACCCCCATAACTAAGTAATAGTCCAAGAAACGGGCCAGAATCGGCCCAAACTGCAATTGTTGATGACCTACACTTAAGCGCACCTTGGGGTTCAACAACCATGGAAATCGCTTTGGGGCCCCAAAACGGTGAGTAATAGTCCACGAAACGGGTCAGAATCGACAAAAACCGCGAGTGTTGATAACCAACCCATAAGCGCACCCAAGGGTTCCTTAATCGTGGAAATCACTCCGGGGCCCC
>NW_025304664.1:0-799 GCF_018294505.1 Triticum aestivum
CCGCCGCGCCCAACGCCGCCCAACCCCGCGCCCTAGTGCCGCCACCGCCACCATGCGTCACCGCGCCGCCGCCGCCCTGCGTCAACGCCGCCGTCGCCGCCGTTCGCCGGAGGTACCGCGCCGCGTCTCTTCTTTCCCTCGGTTCGGTTTTTCTTATAAACCGTTCCGATTCTTTTCTTCTCTACCGATTCGTTTTCTTTCCGATTTTTCGCTAAACCGTTCCGGTGTTCTAGATCGGTTTTTCGTTTCGGTTTTCTTCTCCGAAACCCTAGATCGGATTTGTTTTCTTTTCCGATTTAGTTGCCTTGGACCGTTCGTCCTAACGAACGTGATCACCGGATTCTTCTAGGTTCACGAACGTCCGTTCGTTTAACCGTTCTTCTTTTTCTTTTCGTCGGATTTATTCTGCGATCGCGATCTCAGATCCGATCTTCGTTCTAGTTTATCTTCTCGCTCGTTTATCGGAATCAGGTGATTCAAGCGCCTGGAGTTTCATCTCGAAACCGCCGTTCCGACTAATCAACTTGAACAAGTTTTTGCTACTGTAAAATTTGGCCTAGTTTCAACTTGCTAGAACCGAGTTGTTTTCTTCCGCCGTTTGTTTTCCATCGTTTGTTCGGTTCGTTCTTTCTTTTGCCACCAGGGTTCTTAAGTTGAACTTTCTGGTTCGTTCTCTCATTCGAGTTTTACTTGTGCATTAGTTGAGTACTTATTGTGTGGTTACTATTGTTTGCTTACGATAGATTGACCGGAGTGTGACGATTAGATCTATCACGAGTTTTGAGTGCGAACCATCTTC
>NW_025304665.1:0-799 GCF_018294505.1 Triticum aestivum
GAAGTGATTTCCATGCTTGTTGAACCCCAAGGTGCGCTTACGTGTAGGTCATCCACATTGACAGTTTTGGCCGATACTAGCCCGTTTCGTGGACTATCACTCACTATTTTGAGGTCTCGGAGTGACTTCCACAATCAACGAATCCTTGGGTGCATTTACGTGTCGGTCATCAATACTCACGGTTTTTGTCGATTCTGACCCGTTTCGTGGACTATTACTCACCGTTTTGGGGTCCTAAAGTGATTTCCATGCTTGTTGAACCCCAAGGTGCGCTTACGTGTAGGTCATCAACATTGACAGTTTTGGCCGATTCTGGCCCGTTCCGTGGACTATTACTCACTGTTTTGGGATCTCGGAGTGACTTCCACGATCAATGAACCCTGGGGTGCTATTACGTGTCGATCATCAACACTAGCAGTTTTGGCCGATTCTGGCCCATTTCGTGGACTAATACTCACTTTTTTGGGGGCCCGGAGTGATTTCCACGATTTACGAACCCTGGGGTGCGTTTACGTGTCGGTCATCAACACTCGCGGTTTTTGTCTATTCTGACCCGTTTCATGGACTATTACTCACCGTTTTGGGGTCCCGAAGTGATTTCCATGCTTGTTGAAAAACAAGGTGCGCTTAAGTGTTGGTCATCGACACTGACAGTTTTGGCCGATTCTGGCCCGTTTTGTGGACTATTACTAACTGTTTTGGGGTCCCGGAGTGACTTCCACGATTAACAAACCCCGGGTGCATTTACGTGGCGGTGATCAACACTCGCGGTTTTTGTCGATTCTGACCCGTTTCGTGG
>NW_025304666.1:0-798 GCF_018294505.1 Triticum aestivum
CATCGCGTGGGCGCACCAGGGCAAAGCAGACTGTGGTGGGAGTTTAGTCCCACCTCGCCGAGCGAGAGGGAGACACACCAGCTTATATACCCGGCTGTGCCTCCCCACTCAAGCTCCTCTCATATGCAGGCAGTACTTTGCCTAATGTTTCATGCTCTTTGCCCAGTTGGCCCCACCAGTAGAAGAGTAATCTGCACCCCAGGCCTGTATCCTGGCCCATAAACTGTTGGGTTCCTAGTCGTATACCGGCCGTGGTGTATGAAAACACCTACCTCTGGTATGGTAGGTGTGCATTTTTATTGCATTCATATTGAAATTAGTCAACAAAATTTAACACATGCTCACTGACTTACCTAGCTTTGTTTGTCCAAGAGATCATGTGTGCCAAAATTTGGGTGATTTGGAGGTGGTCGAAAAAATCACCGCATTCCGGAGGGACCATTTGGTCACTTAAGCCATTTTTTGAACAAAGGTGATTTTTTCCACCACCTCCAAATCACCCAAAAATTTTATGACACGGTGACCCACATGTGCCAAACATGTCTATGAAAGAAAATTTGGAAAAAATATATTTTACAATGCCCCCTTGAGGTATAGACCGATGTTATGATCAGTCAGTCTAGAGGGCAGTATAAATTCAAAAAAATTCAAAAAAATAAAAAACCTTGGAAACCTAGCTTTGTTTGTGCAAGAGATCATGTGTGCCAAAATTGAGGTGATTTGGAGGTGGTCGAAAAAATCACCACATTCCGGAGGGACCATTTTTTTGAACAAAGGTGATTTTGTCCACCACCTCCA
>NW_025304667.1:0-798 GCF_018294505.1 Triticum aestivum
AAAAACTGTCAGTGTTGATGACCAACACGTAAGCGCATCTTGTTTTTCAACAAGCATGGAAATCACTTCGGGACCCCAAAACAGTGAGTAATAGTCCACGAAACGGGTCAAAATCAACAAAAACCGCGAGTGTTGATGACCGACACGTAAACGCACCCCAGGATTCGTTAATCATGGAAATCACTCCGGGCCCCCAAAACAGTGAGTATTAGTCCACGAAATGGGCCAAAATCGGCCAAAACTGTGAGTGTTGATGACCGACACGTAATAGCACCCCAGGGTTCATTAATCGTGGAAGTCTCTCCGAGACCCCAAAACAGTGAGTAATAGTCCACGGACCGGGCCAGAATCGGTCAAAACTGTCAATGTTGATGACCTCCACGTAAGCGCACCTTGGGGTTCAACAAGCATGGAAATCACTTTGTGACCCCAAAACGGTGAGTAATAGTCCACGAAACGGGTCAGAATCGACAAAAACCGCGAGTGTTGATGACTGACACGTAAACGCACCCCAGGGTTCGTTAATCATGGAAATTACTCCGGGACCCTAAAAGAGTGAGTAATAGTCCATGTAATAGGCCAAAATCGGCCAAAACTATGAGTGTTGATGACCGACACGTAAGCACACCTTGGAGTTCAACAAGCATGGAAATCACTTTGTGACCCCAAAACGGTGAGTAATAGTCCATGAAACGGGTCAGAATCGACAAAAACTGCGAGTGTTGATGACCGGCACGTAAACGCACCCCAGGGTTCGTTAATCATGGAAATCACTCCGGGACCCCAAAACAGTGAGTA
>NW_025304668.1:0-798 GCF_018294505.1 Triticum aestivum
GTGTTCAGTATGCAGCATTCAAAGCGACGTCATCAATTTCCAACATGTTCTGACATCATTTGTTGTTTTTCAGTCATTTACCTAATTGTTTAGAGAGCTAAATGATCGTGAAATTGAAAATCACTACAAAATGAACTATGAAAATGTTGAAACTTGGCATGGTATCATCATTTCACCTGCATAGCATGTGCGAAAGAGTGGAGAGGGACACGGCAAAAACTGGACGCACTTCGTGTACAAATTGGACAATCTCTTTCGGAGTATCAAGGTTTAGGACGAGAACTCATCTGTTACACGGGCACTTCAATGTTTTTTAAACTTATTTGAACTCCGGATTTCTTTTGTGTTCAATATGCAGCATTCAAAGAGACGTCATCAATTTCCAACATGTTCTGACATCATTTGTTGTTTTCAGTCATTTACCTAATTGTTTAGAGAGCTAAATGACAGTGAAATTGAAAATCACTACAAAATAAACTGTGAAAATGTTGAAACTTGGCATAGTATCATCATTTCACCCGCATAGCATGTGCGAAAGAGTAGAGAGGGTCACGGCAAAAACTGGACGCACTTCATGTACAAACTGGACAATCTCTTTCGGAGTATCAAGGTTTTGGACGAGAACTCATCTGTTACACGGGGACTTCAATGTTTTTTAAACTTATTTGAACTCTGGACTTCTTTTGTGTTCAGTATGCAGCATTCAAAGCGACGTCATCAATTTCCAACATGTTCTGACATCAATTGTTGGATTTCAGTCATTTACCAAATTGTTTAGAGAGCTAAATGACCGTGAAA
>NW_025304669.1:0-798 GCF_018294505.1 Triticum aestivum
GGTGCGTGGCCCCCCTCACGAACGGCGCCGCCGCCGGCACCCGGAGGGGGGAAAGGGACGCGTCGAGTCTACACGGAGTGGATGTAGATGTGGGCCTGGCCCGGATGTTGCTCCAAAGTGTTCCTATGGGCCGACCTAACACAACCGGGTGGAGAGGTCCACTGGTCAAAGCCCGTTCGTGCAAAGTCAAAGGGCTAGATCCCGTGGTCAAACGCTACAGGGTTAGGCGAGACGGGGGCCCTGGGGGGGTAGCAATTCCACCGGAGCGTCGTACCGGGCCCTCATACATGCGGGGTGGTGTTGTGGCATGTCCGAAGAGGCGGCACGCGTCTCCGGGTTGTGGCCTCCCTCACGGACGGCAATGAAACGGTGGTAGACGTTCTGCGGTAACGATGCAGCGTGAATATTATTAAATACTTAGAGCGCGATAAAATCATGAGTTTTTTACACAACGTGGGCACATGTGCTATAGGACTGATGGTAATTTTTCATAATTTTTTGTGATGGAGAAGTATCTGAACACTTCCCTCTACGCGGATTGCTCTTCGCACGTCTATGACTGTGGCCGGCGGCCTTCGGGGGGTAGCATACCGTAAAATCTTGCGTAGGCGGCCTCTCAGAAGTCTGGAAGTGTTGAGGCGGTTGCAAACGCCCAGCACGCGTCTCCGGTGCGTGCCCCCCCTCACGGACGGCGCCGCCGCCGGCACCCGGAGGGGGGAAACGGACGCGTCGGGTCTACACGGAGTGGATGTAGCTGTGGGCCTGGCCCGGATGTTGCTCCCCGGTGTCCCTCTGGGC
>NW_025304670.1:0-798 GCF_018294505.1 Triticum aestivum
CCCTAACAATGGATAATGTCCTATACTACTTACTCTCCCGCTCAATCACGGAGACGAGTTTTCCACGGTTTCCACCCCTCCCTCCATACCGCAGCAACACGAGTTTTTTCCACCCCTTTCAGAACGCGCTCTTCGCGCCACAAAGCCGCCCCAAGACGCGCGAGCAATGAGCATCGAGCTTAAACATATCGCAAACGTCAAACATAATATAACGGGATTAATATATATCGCGCACGTGCGACATGTTTGTCACAAGGTGCAAAAAATAATTATAAAAGGAATGCAACACGAGGACTTCCCAGGAGGTCACCCATCCTAGTACTACTCTCGCCCAAGCACGCTTAACTTCAGAGTTCTGATGGGATCCAGTGCTTTAGTGCTGGTATGATCGCATCCGACATGTTTCCCCGTCTTCGTCCCTTATGCTTGCCACTCCCAGGTCCGCTCCAAAGACGATTCTACATTCTCACTACCATTACAACCGTTCCCTAACAATGGATAATGTCCTATACTACTTACTCTCCCGCTCAATCATGGAGACGAGTTTTCCACGGTTTCCACCCCTCCCTCCATACCGCAGCAACACGAGTTTTTTCCACCCCTTTCAGAACGCGCTCTTCGCGCCACAAAGCCGCCCCAAGACGCGCGAGCAATGAGCATCGAGCTTAAACATATCGCAAACGTCAAACATAATATAACGGGATTAATATATATCGCGCACGTGCGACATGTTTGTCACAAGGCGCAAAAAATAATTATAAAAGGAATGCAACACGAGGACTTCCCAGGAGGTCACCC
>NW_025304671.1:0-798 GCF_018294505.1 Triticum aestivum
GAGACCCCGACCCCGACACGGCAGCCCGACACCGACACGACACCCCGACCCCCGACACCTCCCGAAAAGGTGTTCTTTGGCCTTCCAGAGGCCGACGGGGTCATATATTTGTGAATTATTAGTTAGGTCATATATTTTTCGATTTTGTTATGAAAAACATCATATATAATTGTGTTGATTGGGTAGTTTTAAATGTGCAGTTGTTTCATCGCTGCGAGGTTTGGTGTTCGACGACCTCGCCGTGCGTTTGACGAGCTCTGCCCCTTCGTTCGTGGGTGAGCACAAATGACATGTCCTCCTCCCCCATTAATTATTTGATCTATTCCGATGAAACTTGATAGCTAGCTATATATGTGTCTTGAATCATCAGTATGCGTAATCAATATGTGTCTCCCGTTCGAAAGCGTCATAGTTATAAATATGCATGCATTTGCATATTTATAACCTTGATTCTTTCGAATTGTCCAACGCTATCCATGGACAGCCCGAGTATGTTTAGATTGGGTTCGTTTTCCCATATGCTTTGCTCCGGATCCGACGCATAAATTTCGTCAATGCCTCCCCTGTTGTTCTCCGGGTACACATCCTCTCTGTTTATTGCAGAGACGTGTATCAGGAGAACAGCGGGGAGGTGCTGCCGAAATTTTGCGTAGGATCCGGAGCATAGCATGGGAAAATGAACCCAATCTAAACATACTCGGGTGGGATTAGGACCTATCATTACCTATTAGAGTGTAGGTTGCATGGACGTAATAAAATTGACAAAGTAGATCAACTGATGAATATATACATGGTGAA
>NW_025304672.1:0-798 GCF_018294505.1 Triticum aestivum
AAGTACATGAAAAATAACAAATGAAGTCAGAATGGGTTGAAAATTGATGATGTGGCTTTGAATGGTTCATTTTGAACACACAAAAAGTCTGGAGTTCAAATAAGTAAAAAAAAAGAAATCCCTTTGTAAACAGATGATTTTTCGTCTGAAACCCTAATACTTCGAAACAGATTGTCCGTTTTGTACACGAAGTACACCCAGTTTTTGTCGTAACACTCTCAACTTTTTAGCACATGCTATTTGGGTGAAATGATGATACCATGCCAATTTTCAACCTCTTCAGAGTTCATCTGAAGTGCTTTTCAATTTCAGGGTCATTTAGCTCAGAAAAATTAGTAAATGCATGAAAAATAACAGATGAAGTCAGAAAGGGTTGAAAATTGATGATGTGGCTTTGAATGGTTCATTTTGAACACACAAAAAGTCTGGAGTTCAAATAAGTTCAAAAAATGTCCCTTTGTAAACAGATAGTTTTCGTCCAAAACCCTTATACTTCGAAAGAGATTGTCCATTTTGTACACGAAGTGCATCCAGTTTTTGCCGTAACCCTCTCAACTTTTTAGCAGATGCTATGTGGGTGAAATGATGGTACCATGCCAATTTTCAACCTCTTTAGAGTTCATCTGAAGTGCTTTTCAATTTCTGGGTCATTCAGCTTAAAAAATTAGTAAGTACATGAAAAATAACAAATGAAGTCAGAATGGGTTGAAAATTGATGATGTGGCTTTGAATGGTTCATTTTGAACACACAAAAAGTCTGGAGTTCAAATAAGTTAAAAAAAGAAATCCCTTTGTAAA
>NW_025304673.1:0-798 GCF_018294505.1 Triticum aestivum
ATTAATTAATTAATTAATTAAGTTAATTAATCCGGTTTAATTAAATTAATTAACTAGTTAAGTTTAATTAAACTGTAATTAGATTAACCTAAACCCTAATTAATTTAAATAGAGAATGACAGGTGGGTCCCACTGGACCCACATGTCAGGGTTGACTCAGTCAACCCCTGTTGACTGCTGACGTCAGCATGACATCATGCTGACGTCATAAATACCTTTTTTCGAATTAATTAAATAAATAATTAAATTCCAAAATTGTTAAAATCTTTTAAAAATCATATCTTTTAATCCGTAACTCGGATTAAAATATTTTCAACATGAAAGTTGCTCAGAACGACGAGACGATTCCGGATACGCAGTCCGCTCGTCCGCCAGACACCCCTAACCTATCGAACTCGCAACTTTTCCCCTCCGGTTCATCTGTCCGAAAACACGAAACACCGGGAATACTTTCCCGGATGATTCCCCCCTTAACCAGTACCACCTCATACCACGTTAGGGCACGCCTAGCATCGCTTCTTGACATGTCATGCCTCGATATGCATCTGTTTACTTGGTATTCATTGTTTCTTCCCCCTCTTCTCTCCGGTAGACTACGAGACCGACGCTGCTGCTGCCCAGTTCGACTACGGAGTTGACGACCCCTCTCTCTTGCCAGAGCAACCAGGCAAGCCCCCCCCCCTTGATCACCAGATATCGCCTATTCTACTCTATACTGCTTGCATTAGAGTAGTGTAGCATGTTACTGCTTTCCGTTGATCCTATTCTGATGCATAGCCTGACATTGTTGCTACACCT
>NW_025304674.1:0-798 GCF_018294505.1 Triticum aestivum
CGTCGGGGAGGAGAGGGGGTGGCGGTGGCCGCGAGGAAGCTTGTCGGCGGCGGCGGGTGTGTTCGGTGGCTACGCGCGAGAGAGCCAGAGGAGGAGAGGAGCTCGGGGAGAGAGTGAGAGGCCTGGGGGGGGGGTGCGTGGCATCGCGGACGGGATCCAGGGCAACGAGAGGAAGCAGGAGGTGGCTAGGGGGGAAGCAGGAGGTGGCCGAGGCAGCATCGGCGAGCGCCACGCCTCGCCTCTGCTCGTCCTCCTGGCAGAGGAGGAAGAGGACAAAGGAGGAGGAGGTGGGCTGGGCCGGCTGGGGGAACTGGGCCGGTGGTGGCGCCAGGTAAGGTTTCTCTTCTCTCTCTGTCTTTTCTAATTATTTCAGTTTTCTATTTTGCAGGTTTGTTTTGAATTTGGTTTTGAAACCAATTCAATTTATTTTGCTTCTAACAATATTTTTAGGAGCTAAAAGAATTAAAACAATGCTCCACAAAATATTTCAGAATTATTGGACCTATATTTATTTAATAGTAGATATAAATCCAATTCAAATAATTATTGATTTAATTCAAATGCCCAAATTAAATGTTTCTGAGACACCAAAAATATTGGTTTGGATTTTACCTCTTGCCAATATTTCCAGAGGATATCAGGAACATTTTCTTGGACACATTTGAGAAGATTTAATTGTTGGTTATTTTTAGAGGTTTCTGAGGCTTTGAAAATTCCTCAATTCAAATTTCATTTGAATTTAAACATGATGCAGCAACCAAGCTAGTCCAAGGCCAGGGTAAAGCTAGGGATGTGACA
>NW_025304675.1:0-798 GCF_018294505.1 Triticum aestivum
CAACGCTCACTGTTCATCCAATCGATCAGCTTCAGTTAGCAGCAGTAGTGAAGGAATCGCTCGATCAGGTTCAGTTAACAAACATCGATCGATCGCTCGGTTTCAGTAACGTGTAGCCTGCAGTGCAATCGCTCGGGTTCAGTTAGAGCCCAACGCCTTGCTCGGGTTCAGTTAGAGCCAACGCCTCGCACATACGTGCGTACGTGTACGAGAGAAGCGCGCATCGCTCGCCCCCCGACCTCCCACCGTAACCGGGAACTCCCCGACATTTTCCTCGCCCTCGCTTCTACCACAGTTTTTTCTGTCATGGACGGCCCAAAGAATGTCATGCAGCTGCGTCTCCGGCCCGCCCAGGACGAAAAGCCCATTTTCTGTCATTAATTTTTGTCATAGAAGTAGGAGCCCACCACATCTATGATGATACCGGGTTTTGTCACAATTATCGTCATAGAAGTGTCATATGTATGACAGAAAAAAATTTCGTTCGGCCCAAAATGTCACTGACGTGTCTTTTTTTTGTAGTGGCTTCTTATGCTAATGGTATATATGATTACTATGATGTGGAACAAATAGAAGAATTTGTTGCTTTTATGGGTGCTTATGAAATTGAATTTATGTTTAAAGAGTTTGAAGATTTTGATGATGCTGTTTATAGACCTAAAAATTTAGCTATCCTGAAATATTGTTATGATAATTATGAATACAATTACGAAATTAATGCGCTTATTAAGAAAGTCTCCGCTGTCCAAGAAGAGACTAATATTTTGCAGGAATCTATGGAAGAAGAAGTTGATGAAA
>NW_025304676.1:0-798 GCF_018294505.1 Triticum aestivum
TCTTTGTTTTTTTTTTGCGCTGTTTTTTTTTTGCGAAAAATCACTATAATGGCGAGTGTCTCAAAACTCTTCTTAGCTCAAACGGACAGGATGGGCACGAAATTTTTTCGACCAAATTTTTTTTTTGACTGCCCGGACCCAAAAACTGGAAACGGGTCAAAAAAAACTACCTATAATGGCACCTGTCTCAAAACACTCAGAAACACCTAAAAATAGGATAGCCAGAAATTTTTTCGAAAAATGCGTTTTCGAAAAATTTTGGGCCTAAACGGAGCGTGGCTACCCGACTCTTTTTTTTTTCCGAAACCTACTCCGGCAAGGAAACACGAATCGGAAACTAGATGGATGTCGAAAACAAACCTAATAAGCAAGGAACTCGGATTGGTGGTGGATATATGGTGGTGGTATATGGCAGCGGTGGTGGTAGCGGTGGTAGTATATGGATATGGATCGGTGGTGGTATATGGACACGAATTGGTGGTGGTATATGGATACGGATTCGGAGCGGTGGTGGTAGATGGCAGGGGCGATGATGATGGTGCGGCGGCGGCGTGACAACTTATGACCAGAACTCGAAACTCTAAAAGACTAGACTCTAAGACCAGCAACTAGACCGACGATGCAACCGCAAATTCAACAAAGCAAAACCCTAAAAAGATTATGCAAAGGCTCAGATTGGTTCGGATATGATGAACTAACCCTAAATTTTTTTTGTGGCTTTTTCGTGGACTATAGGTATGAAGACAGACTCGATCTAAACTACGAAAAACTGTAAAATCTCACCGAGCAACCTGGAAA
>NW_025304677.1:0-798 GCF_018294505.1 Triticum aestivum
GAAATCCACCATCTCATCGAAAGACGGGACACCTTTGCCTCTATCAGGCAGTCGAAAAAAAAAATTGGTCGAAAAAATTTCGTGCCCATCCTGTCAGTTTGAGCTAGGAAGAGTTTTGAGACACTCGCCATTATAGTGATTTTTCGCAAAAAAAAAACAGCGCAAAAAAAAAGAGCGCAAAAAAAAAGAAAAAGAAAAAAGAGCGAAAAAAAAATTCAGAGTGTGCTTTTCCCTTGTTTACGTGCCGCGCCGTGATTTTGTTAGTGTTCTAGGCTCGCGTCTCTAGCACAGTCTAGCCTAGGACCAGCACAGTACCGTCGTTGAGCGTTTATTCAACTTTGCATCTCTGAATTGATTATCGCTGACCCTTTTTGCTACCATATTATAAGCCTTCCCAACTCCACATACATCTACGTCGTGCGTTTGACTCTCCCTGGTAATCGCTCTATCCAAGCTTTGAGAGTTTTTGACTACAACGGTTGCCGATCACCGCCTGCTGCTGGGTAAGAACTGGTAAGAATTTGAGATTTGCTTGACGGATTTGTGACACCCACCACCACCACTTGTTCGTAGTCTGTAGGATCATATTCTTGTGTGTTTCTATTGCTGCTAACCATGCCAGGATCACAAGCCGACGAGATTGACTGGGAGAATTTATCGAACAAGGAGCTTCATGATAAGTTTCAGCAAATGATGACTGAACAGGTGCAAGATGTGCTGAACAATTTTGAAGAGGCCATGGAGAAGATCACTGGCCTTGAGAAGACGTTCGAAACAAAGCTCGATAACAAGTTTAAT
>NW_025304678.1:0-798 GCF_018294505.1 Triticum aestivum
GGGGAGCTATGGAGCGGTGGGGAGGAAGAGGGAGTCGAGGCGGAGCTCCTGAGCTAGTCGGGGGAGCGAGGGGTGGTCGGAGACGGTGGCTATGGCGAACGGCGGCGACGGTGGCGTTCGGCCGTGAGAGAGAGAGAGAGGGAGCAGCACGGGAGAGAGAGAGGGACGGTCGGGGAGGCGCGTGGCGTCGTCCGGGGCGTCGCTGGGGAGGCCAAGGAGGAAGCAGGAGGTGGCTAGGGGGGGGGGAAGCAGGAGGTGGCCGAGGCAGCGTCGGCGAGCGCCACGCCTCGCCTCTGCTCGTCCTCCTGGCAGAGGAGGAAGAGGACAAAGGAGGAGGAGGTGGGCTGGGCTGGGCCGTGGGAGAAGCTGGGCCAGGCAGGTAAGCAGGTAAGCGGCCCAGGTGGCCTCTCTCCCCTTTTTTTCTATTTTGTTTTATCTTTTCTATTTCTGTAGTTTTGTTTTTGATTTGTTTTAATATCAAATCATTTTATAAAATCCTGGAAATAATTATGGGTGCTTTCTGAATTATTCCAGTGACCCTTATCAACTTCCAACATTTATTTGAGCATTTAAATTATTAATAGTATTTAAATGCCCAAAGTCAAATACAATATGATTTAATTCAAAAATCCAAAAATGACCTAAGGATATATTCATCATTTTTGGCAGTGGTTTCCACCTTAACCAGAAATCATGAACTTTTCTTAGGGGCCTTTTGGGTTTATTGAAAAGATTTTAACTCACCCTAGTTGAGTTGATTTAATGCTAGGGTTTGAACATCCCCATTTCAATTTTAGG
>NW_025304679.1:0-798 GCF_018294505.1 Triticum aestivum
GTCGCCCGCCGCCCCCTCTCGCCCACGTACAGAGAGCTAGCGAGATCGTGGAGAGGGAGAGAGAATTTTTTTTGTTCTTTTTAATTTTAACTAGTTAATTAGTTTAACAAAAACGGTAAAATAACTTAACAAAAAACGTATAACCGTAAAATAACTTAATTAACAAAAAACGTATAACTTAACAAATAACCGTAAAATTTGATAATTAACAAAAAAAACGTATATACGGAGAGGGGGCGGCGAGGGGGGCGGCGATGCGCGCGGTGTTTTTTTTAGGGATCGAGAGGGGGCGGCGAGAGTTATACATGTGTGTTGTCCTCGCCTGCCTCTCCGTGACGCCGTCGTCTGCCGCCCCGTCTCGCGCTCTACCGCGACACCCTCTCCCACCCCTTCCTTGCCCCCTCCTTTTGCCACCGCCCTTTCGCCACCGCCACCGCCACCGCCCCCCTTCTTCACTTAATTAATTTGTTTTTACTACATGTTTTCAGGACTGACATAATGGCGGACGATAGAGCTGACCCGATTATGGACAACTATGATCCGGACGGTGAAGCACATATGTTCGGCATCATAAACGGCGATATTCTATATGTGCCGACCGGACAAGAAGAAGATGATATCTCTTCTTATCCGAACCTTGACGGTGAAGATGAAGGGCGCCGTCAGCAAGATGATGCCGAACAAACGTCGATAAACGACGATCTTCAAATGGAAGTAGCAACCACCTCCGGCGCCGAGGTATATATATACATTGAGCCTCTGGTGATACAAACTAACTGATTTGAATAAATATGTGTG
>NW_025304680.1:0-798 GCF_018294505.1 Triticum aestivum
TTCAGTCATTTACCGATTTGTTTAGAGAGCTAAATGACCGTGAAATTGAAAATCACTACAAACTGAACTCTGAAAATGTCGAAACTTGGCATGGTATCATCATTTCACCCACATGGCATGCGCAAAAGAGTAGAGAGGGTTACGGCAAAAACTGGACGCACCTCGTGTACAAACTGGACAATCTCTTTCGGAGTATCAGGGTTTCGGACGAGAACTCATCTGTTACACTGGCACTTCATTTTTTTAAATTTATTACAGCTCTAGACTTTTTTTGCGTTCCGTAAACACCATTCAAAGCTACGTCATCAATTTTTAACACTTTCTGACATCATTTGCTATTTTCAGTCATTTACCGATTTGTTTAGAGAGCTACATGACCGTGAAATTGAAAATCACTACAAAAAGAACTCTGAAAATGTCGAAACTTGGCATGGTATCATCATTTCACCCACATAGCATGTGCAAAAGAGTAGAGAGGGTTACGGCAAAAACTGGACGAACTTCGTGTACAAGCTGGACAATCTCTTTCGAAGTATCAGGGTTTGTGACGAGAACTCATCTGTTACATGGGTACTTCATTTTTTTAAACTTATTACAACTCCATACTTTTTTACGTTCCGTACACACCATTCAAAGCGACGTCATCAATTTTCAAAACTTTCTGTCATCATTTGCTATTTTTCAGTCATTTACCGATTTGTTTAGAGAGCTAAATGACCGTGAAATTAAAAATCACTACAAAATGAACTCTGAAAATGTCGAAACTTGGCATGGTATCATCATTTCACCCACATAGCA
>NW_025304681.1:0-798 GCF_018294505.1 Triticum aestivum
ACTCGGCGCGGTGGCGCTCCCGTGCTGGGGAAGGAGAGGGCGACGGGGTGGGCCGGCGCTCGGCTGGGCTTCGGCCCGGTCGGGTGTCGCGCAGTTTTTTTTAAAACGTTCCGCGGAAAATAATTCACAGAAAAATAAATAAAAGTCAGAAAAATATAAAATAAAATTTCCCCATCTAGTTAGAAAATCTAGAATAGGGTGAACATTTTTTTAAAATCAAAATAGATATTTTGAAAACATGCAATATTTTTAATGCAATAAAAATTGCAAATAAAATCCAAATAAATTCCAATAAATTATTTTAACATTTTTCCTCCAGTATTTCAATTGTTTTGGAGAAGTCATATTTTCTCCTCTCGTTTATTTTTAAAATGAAATATTTTTCCGGAGAGAAAATAATTAAAACCAAAATCCTCGTCTTATTATTTGATGAAAATCAAATATGAAAATTCGAGAAAATCCCCAACTCTCTCCGAGGGTCCTTGAGTTGCTTAGGATTTATCGAGGATTTGTCAAAATGCAATAAAACATGATATGCAATGATGATCTATGTATAACATACCAAATTGAAAATTTGGGATGTTACAAACCTACCCCCCTTAAGATGAATCTCGCCCTCGAGATTCGGGTTGGCTAGAAAACAGGTGGGAGTGGTCCTTCCGTAGATCTTCCTCTCGCTCCCAGGTGGCTTCATCTTCCGTGTGGTGACTCCACTGAACTTTGCAAAACTTGATAACCTTGCTGCGGGTAACTCGGCTGGCATACTCAAGAATCTTAACTGGTTTCTCCTCATAGGTC
>NW_025304682.1:0-798 GCF_018294505.1 Triticum aestivum
CACACACGATTGCACATTCCTTTGGCCGCTCCCGCTCAACTACGGAGACGAGTTTTACCACGGTTCAACTGCACCAGTGCCTATTTACCATGGTTTCGACCCCTTTCAGAACACGCTTGCCGCCGCTAGACGCGTGAATAATGAGCAGCGAGCTAAAACTTACCGTAAACGTGCAAAATAATAAAACGTGCTAAACATACGTCGCGCTCGTGCGTTTTGTTTTGCACGCGGTGCAAAAAAATTAAAAAGGGAATGCAACACGAGGACTTCCCAGGAGGTCACCCATCCTAGTACTACTCTTGCCCAAGCACGCTTAACTTCGGAGTTCTGATGGGATCCGGTGCTTTAGTGCTGGTATGATCGCATCCAACATGTTACCCCCGTCTTCGTCCCTTATGCTTGCCCCTCCCAGCTGCACTACACACACGATTGCACAATCCTTTGGCCGCTCCCGCTCAACTACGGAGACGAGTTTTACCACGGTTCAACTGCACCAGTGCCTATTTACCATGGTTTCGACCCCTTTCAGAACACGCTTGCCGCCGCTAGACGCGTGAATAATGAGCAGCGAGCTAAAACTTACCGTAAACGTGCAAAATAATAAAACGTGCTAAACATACGTCGCGCTCGTGCGTTTTGTTTTGCACGCGGTGCAAAAAAATTAAAAAGGGAATGCAACACGAGGACTTCCCAGGAGGTCACCCATCCTAGTACTACTCTCGCCCAAGCACGCTTAACTTCGGAGTTCTGATGGGATCCGGTGCTTTAGTGCTGGTATGATCGCATCCGACATGTTAC
>NW_025304683.1:0-798 GCF_018294505.1 Triticum aestivum
GGTCAAGAATATCCTAAAGTACCTGAAAAGGACTAAGGAAATGTTTCTCGTTTATGGAGGTGACGAAGAGCTCGTCGTAAAAGGTTACGTCGACGCTAGCTTCGACACAGATCTGGATGACTCTAAGTCACAAACCGGATACGTGTATATTTTGAATGGTGGGGCAGTTGCAAGCAGAGCATCATGGAGGGATCTACATGTGAAGCGGAGTACATGGCAGCCTCGAAGGCAGCACATGAAGCAATTTGGGTGAAGGAGTTCATCACCGACCTAGGAGTCATACCCAATGCGTCGGGGCCAATCAAACTCTTCTGTGACAACACTGGAGCTATTGCTCTTGCCAAGGAGCCCAGGTTTCACAAGAAGACCAGGCACATCAAGCGTCGCTTCAACTCCATTCGTGAAAATGTTCAAGATGGAGACATAGATATTTGTAAAGTACATACGGACCTGAATGTAGCAGATCCATTGACTAAACCTCTCCCTAGAGCAAAACATGATCAACACCAGAATTCCATGGGTGTTCGATTCATCACAATGCAACTAGATTATTGACTCTAGTGCAAGTGGGAGACTGTTGGAAATATGCCCTAGAGGCAATAATAAAAGCATTATTATTATATTTCCTTGTTCATGATAATTGTCTTTATTCATGCAATAATTGTGTTATCCAGAAATCGTAATACATGTGTGAATAAAAGACACCAACATGTCCCTAGTAAGCCTCTAGTTGACTAGCTCGTTGATCAACAGATAGTCATGGTTTCCTGACTATGGACATTGGATGTCATTGATAAC
>NW_025304684.1:0-798 GCF_018294505.1 Triticum aestivum
CAGCTCTTTCATTGCATGTATTTATAATTATCCTCACTATATTATGCAGATTGAAGATCGCCGAATTGAAGAAAAGATAAATCGGTGATATTGGGTTCATTAACACAAACCTCATAGATGCAACTGAGGTTAAATATCATGCTGAAAATACCGAGGCCAACTTGCTACGATCGTTGGTAATAAATGAGAACAAAGATATAATACTCTTTCCTTACAACTTCAAGTGAGTGTTACTGTCTTGTGCATATTCGGTTTCCTTTATTAGTCCAGGTTATAGTACTGTAATTGATGACTTATGCATGCGTGCGCAGCTTCCACTATATTCTCCTAGAGATTAAGCTTGAGCAAGGAGTAGTAACCGTCTTAGACTCGAGACGAAAAGAACCCCAGGACTATGCGGACATGACTCAAATGCTCGAGAAGTAAGTTAAATCGATCATTATCCACCATATCAGCAACTTTGTTCATTTCCTGATATCAAGTAATTGTTTTCTTTGTCTGGCATTGTTTGGAGAAAATTCACCAAAAAAGCTCCGGGACTGCCGAAGAAGCAGCAATTTAAACACCCAAAAGTAAGTACTATAGTAGCATGTTCCGCGCATCTCCTAGTGATTCAAGCGCTAGTTTCATCAATACCATTTAGCATGCTTGCTTATCAGTTTCATTGACCTCTATTTCTTGTAAAATGGTTGTGGTAGGAACCCGGGAATAATTACTGTGGATACTACGTTTGCGAGTCCATCCGCTACACGACCTGTGAGCGGGGATACTCTGACGAACAATATGAAGTGCGTAAGC
>NW_025304685.1:0-798 GCF_018294505.1 Triticum aestivum
TATTTTCAAATGAAGTCCTAATTTGTGTCAAGAAATTTATTTTAAATTAACAATGTGTCAAGCACACAAGGTTTTTAGAAATATTATTACGCTCCCACTTACTATCTTGAATTACAAGCATCTTCGTTACCCATTGATGAAGTCAAACCCCCTTGACCATTTCATCAAAGCACGAAGATTCCAACTCCATTTTGCTCTCTTCTGTCCATCGCTGGAACTCTGAAGTTTGCACCTTTTCTAGCATCCTCTGGATAGGCAAAATGCCTTGGACTGTAACACATGCAAGTCCTTGGTTTCATTTCCATCAGATGGAAATCCTATTGTCATCCATGTTTCATATCTCATGATTGAAATATGTATTAATTGCTAGTTCAACCTGAACCGACTTTAAGCATCGCTACGATGAAAACAACCTCATCGTAGTCAACTCTTGAACTTGTTATTTCAACAAGTCGAGCTTTATGGATAAAACATTTTTATCCGTATCAGTTTTAAGTTCCATAAATATTCGTTAGACTCTAAGTCTTCCAAAAGGTTATCAAGGTTTTAATCTTGAATCACTTATATGGAAACTAACTCGGGTTGTATTGGCATTTAGCCAATTCCGGAGTCAGGGCCCATCAAGCTTCCTTGTGTATCGTAGGTATAATGTTGTCTAACAACAATATCTCGTTTGCGCACCTGAGAAGTTTGCACGAGCCTTGCCTACGTGGTTCAGCTGCAAGTTCGATCGAAGTTCATACATTTTATTGTAGAGACTTCCGTATCAGTCGCAGTAGGAAACTCTAGAATTACTTC
>NW_025304686.1:0-798 GCF_018294505.1 Triticum aestivum
CAAGAAACAATGCAATGTATGCGCCAGCCTGCAGCCTGGCAGGGCAGCTGCTCATCTTCTGGCCAAGGAAATCAGCCGCGATGAGATCCACAAGTGCCATATAGATCAGTATACCAGCTGACATGGAATCAAGAATGCCCTCCACCACCAACGCCCTGGGGCTGTATGGGTCGTAGAATGACGCCATGGCCACCCCCACGGCGATCCCTGTGGGTGTTGTGATGGCAAAGAAGAAGGCCATCAAGAGCGTAGAGAGACCCTTCAGCCGGGCCTGCATTATTGATTTGTTCATGACACAACTTACTTGAAGTAGGAACTGTTACGTAACACACATGCATATGCACTATTCTTTGCTGAGGAGGCGCATGTTAATTACGATACGAAGGTTGTGAGAATCCTCTCTTTTCATTGTCCAAAATGCCACACACTAATCATGATTAGGGAAAAGTGGAGACCGTTAATTAACCTGGGAAATGCAGTCACCTAGCGCGAAACCCTCGAAAAACTGGTGGAAGGAGAGGGCAGCAACCAAAGGCTTGATGGTACACGGGCTCTGAGAAACACCCAACGATAGCCCGATGATCACTGAGTGTGATATAATCCCCAACTCCAGAATCTTGAAGGTCGGAAATACATGCAGCAAATCACTGTAAATTAAGCATATATATACCCGTGAAATTTACAACTCAAAACATCTATGCAACTGTAATTCCATGTGCATTTCACATATCTAACTAATTTGCTTATATGCTCATTTACATTACTAATATTTGCCATATTAGTAAAACCAGAAAATAA
>NW_025304687.1:0-798 GCF_018294505.1 Triticum aestivum
CTTCAACCTCTAGTCTTCTTGCTCCAGCCGCCCAAAGCAGCGCCGGTTGTGCCGCGTGCTCCTGCCTCTCGTGGCCGGCTGTGATGCCGCGGAGGCCTCACCGCCCCTACTACTCCCACCGCTGGCCCAGGGTATCCCTCTACTCATCCACACCCCCTGTTATTCTACAGCGACGGCAGCCTCACGCCGCAGCCGAACCAGTGAACCCTCGTACTCCTCTCCGCGTGGGCATCCACTGCCGCGTCTTCCCCGGCTCCGCGTCGTCCCCTTCCTAGGCCTCGCCGTCGTCCACCGCCTTGGTGCTCTCGGCGCGGCGTGGTCAATGTGGTCAACGACCGACTTCCATCGGAAGAGTACTGTACGTGGAGAGGCTGACAGCTGGGTCCACGACCACATACCATTTTTTTTGTGATTTGCCAAATAAGTCGCTTTGTCAGGCCTGTTGGGCTGCAAATCTTTCAAGACGAGGAGAGCTTCATTCGCCTGGCCAAGAAAATGGCCTATCAGTAATGAGAAATGGGCTGTACATTTTTAAAACACATCAAACCCGCAATTAGTTTCAAATATCTTTTTTTCATTTCGAGATTTTAAATTACATTAATTTTTATGCGTGGAGAATTTGTTGGATTTTATATTGATATACATTTATTTTTTAAATCGGTTTGAATGTGAGTCGAAATTTCAGGATTAAAAACAGTTCAGACTGCACCGAAATATGCAAAATTTCGTATAATTTTTTAACCGTGGCCACAATATGGGCTCTAATGCTAACAAAAAGAATATGGGGTCCAAAAAAAC
>NW_025304688.1:0-798 GCF_018294505.1 Triticum aestivum
TTGGTGTCCAACGACCGGTCTGATCTTATTAGTACTGGTAGTTTTATCCTGGGTGCTTTCGCTTTCTATATGTATTGAACTAACAAAATAGCAATTTTCAATAAATGATGCGGGGTTGCAATACATAATACGTACTATTATTTGGGGAATGAAATAATATTTCTCTCTCTTCCAGTTGACATGAATGGCTGAGTTTTAGTAAAAGTCTTCAGGTTTGCATGATGAGATCCATTGTCTTCAGCAAGGGAGATTGAAGGTGTTAGATTTTTTGCTGGCAATATCAATATAATATTACTGGTAAAATACTCCTATTTTTGAACTGGTGTCCATGTATAAGAAAGTTTATTGTGCTACGCGAGAACTTCACTTAGCCTCTAATATGCTGCGTTGTCATTGTTGCATACAGAGAAGAAATTGTTAATATATTCATTGCCTTCAAATAAATAATTACCATATTAACTGGCTGGGCTATCTCTACACATAGAGTATAGTAGTTCTTATCCTACACACACTACAACAAAAATAGTCGCCTACTCCCTCCGTCCGCGAATAAGTGTACTTCTACTATTTGTCTTAAGTCAAAGTTTTATAATTTTGACCAACTTTTTAGAAAAGAGTAGTAGTACATATGACATCAAATTGGTATATTCTGAAAATGCATTTCAAAACGAGTCTAGTGATGCTAATTTAGTGTCATAAATGCTGCTACTTTTTTCTATAAAGTTGGTCAAAGTTTCAAAACTTTGACTTAGGACAAAAGCTAGATGTACACTTATTCACGGACGGATGGAGTATGAA
>NW_025304689.1:0-798 GCF_018294505.1 Triticum aestivum
CGCCGAGACGAGCACGTGACACCACTGCCACCCTGTCTATCTTAGGGTTACGTGAGTCAAGGCGGACGTCGTCGCGGTAGCGACGATGGACGCCGAGATGAGCACATGACACCACTGCCACCCTGTCTTAGCGTAACACGAGTCGAGGCGGACGTCATCGCGGTAGCGACGATGGACGCCGAGACGAGCACGTGACACCACTGCCACCCTGTCTTAGCGTAAATGCGAGTCGAGGTGGACGTCATCGCGCTAGCGACGATGGACGTCGAGACGAGCACGTGACACCACTGCCACCCTGTCTTAGCGTAACGCGAGTCGAGGCGGACGTCGTCGCGGTAGCGACGACGGATGCCGAGACGAGCACGTGACACCACTGCCACCCTGTCTTAGCGTAACGCGAGTCGAGGCGGACGTCGTCGCGGTAGCGACGACGGACGCCGAGACGAGCACGTGACACCACTGCCACCCTGTCTTAGCGGAAACGCGAGTCGAGGCGGACGTCGTCACGGTAGCGAGCATGTGACACCACTGCCACCCTGTCTATCTTAGGGTTACGCGAGTCGAGACGGACGTCGTCGCGGTAGCGACGATGGACGCCGAGACGAGCACGTGACACCACAGCCACCCTGTCTATCTTAGGGTTACGCGAGTCGAGGCGGACGTCGTCGCGGTAGCGACAACGGACGCCGAGACGAGCACATGACACCACTGCCACCTGTCTATCTTAGGGTTACGCGAGTCGAGGCGGACGTCGTAGCGGTAGCGACGACGGACGCCGAGACGAGCACGTGACACCAC
>NW_025304690.1:0-798 GCF_018294505.1 Triticum aestivum
AATTACATGGCGATTGCATTTCATACAATAAAGCGACAACCATATGGCTCCTGCTAGTTGCCGATAACTGTGTTAAAAAACATGATCTTCTCATACAATAAAATTTAGCATCATGTCTTGACCATATCACATCACAACATGCCCTGCAAAAACAAGTTAGACGTCCTCTACTTTGTTGTTGCAAGTTTTAGGTGGCTTCTATAGGCTGAGCAAGAACCATTCTTACCTACGCATCAAAACCACAATGATTTTTCGTCAAGTGTGTTGTTTTAACCTTCAACAAGGACCGGGCGTAGTCACACTCGATTCAACTAAAGTTGGAGAAACTGACACCCGCCAGCCACCTATGTGCAAAGCACATCGGTAGAACCAGTCTCGCGTAAGCATACGCGTATGATGACCCACAAGTATAGGGGATCTATCGTAGTCCTTTCGATAAGTAAGAGTGTCGAACCCAACGAGGAGCAGAAGGAAATGATAAGCGGTTTGCAGCAAGGTATTCTCTGCAAGTACTGAAATAAGTGGTAACAAATAGTTTTGTGATAGGATAATTTGTAACGAGCAACAAGTAACAAAATTAAATAAAGTGCAGCAAGGTGGCCCAATACTTCTTGTAGCAAAGGACAATCCTGGACAAACTCTTATATAAGGAAAAGCGCTCCCGAGGACACATGGGAATATCGTCAAGCTAGTTTTCATCACGTTCATATGATTCGCGTTCGGTATTTTGATAATTTGATATGTGGGTGGACCGGTGCTTGGGTGCTGTTCTTACTTGAACAAGCATCCCACTTATGA
>NW_025304691.1:0-798 GCF_018294505.1 Triticum aestivum
TCTCGGTCATGTCTACATGTCTCCCGAACCCGTAGGGTCTACACACTTAAGGTTCGATGACGCTAGGGTTATAAAGGAAGTTTGTATGTGGTTACCGAATGTTGTTCGGTGTCCCGGATGAGATCCCGGACGTCACGAGGAGTTCCGGAATGGTCCGGAGGTAAAGATTTATATATGGGAAGTCCTGTTTTGGTCACCGGAAAAGTTTCGGGTTTTTCCGGTAACGTACCGGGACCACCGGGAGGGTCCCGGGGGTCCACCAAGTGGGGCCACCAACCTTGGAGGGCATCATGGGCCAAGTGTGGGAGGGGACCAGCCCCAGGTGGGCTGGTGCGCCCCCCACAGGGCCCAATGCGCAAGGGAAGTGGGGAAGGGGGCAAACCCTAGGGCAGATGGGCCCTAAGGCCCACCCTAGGTGCGCCTCCCCCCTCTCCCCCTTCTGGCCACACCAGATGCCATCTGGGGGCTGCCGGCACCCCTGGGGAGGGAACCCTAGAGGGGGCGCAGCCCCCTCCCCTCCTCCTATAAATAGTGGGGGTTTTGTGGCTGCCCAAGACACGAGAACCTCTCCCTCTTGGTGCAGCCCTACCTCTCTCCCTACTCCTCCTCTCCCGCGGTGCTTGGCGAAGCACTGCAGGATTGCCACGCTCCTCCATCACCACCACGCCGTTGTGCTGCTGCTGGATGGAGTCTTCCTCAACCTCTCCCTCTCTCCTTGCTGGATCAAGGCGTGGGAGACGTCACCGGGCTGTACGTGTGTTGAACGCGGAGGTGCCGTCCGTTCGGCACTAGGATCTC
>NW_025304692.1:0-798 GCF_018294505.1 Triticum aestivum
AGGACAAACTCGGTCCCGGCGGTTACAGAGTGGCGGAGCCTATATGGGACAAGGAGGACGTGGAGCGTGCCGAGCAAGGCCTACCGTCCCGCTTCGAGAAATACCATGACAAGCAGACCAGGAACTATGTCAGGGCCCGGTACAAGGAGGACCCGATAACAAAGGAGCTTACCACGGATCCGAAGACCAGGGCGCTTGAGCTTGTTCTGGTAAGGAATACACCCCCGCGTAATTCGCTCCATATGGTTGCATTCTAATTAATGAAGCCAAATTTCTAAATGGTTCACATTCCTTCCGCAGGAGACTGAAAGCAGTAGCGCGGGGTCGTCTCAAAGCACCCCTTGGGATAGCACTCTAAATAGGGCGTTGAACGTAATGAAAAACAAGGATAAGCTCAGTAAGCCATCGTCAGCTGGTCGTGTGGCCGGCAAAGGCTTGTCCACAAAATGGTCGTGATACTATAATGTTGGTGGGCAAAAGGAGAGAAAGACCAGCTCGGAAAGCCAGTCGCGCGAGGTTCAAGAACTCAAGGCACAAGTGGCGCGGATTCTGGAGATGGTCCAAGAGCAAGTGCAACAACAACTGGGATCGACGCTCACCGCCATTGTGCCTACCTTGATTCAGGGGCTGATGACGTGGATTGCGGGTGGCCAACAGGGGCCGCCCCTGGTTCTCAGCTTCATGGCCAGCAACTCGCACAACGCGCAGGTGGCGCCATTGGTGTCTCCGGCGGAGGCGGTATTGGTGTCTCCGATGCCGGCACGGGCATTGGAGCTTAATGCACCCGGGTGTACGCCA
>NW_025304693.1:0-798 GCF_018294505.1 Triticum aestivum
GTTGCAGCTCCCTAGGGTGGCTCGCAGGCGCCACCCTCCGACCGCCACATCAAGCACTTCTACCGCTAGGTAAGTGCCGCTCAAGTGCAGTCGGGGGCTCCTCCAGGCTAGGCGGCGCCCAAGGCCGACCTTACGTTCGGCCTAGAAGATCACCCCACTACCGCTGCGGGAGCAGGCGCGCTCCCGATGCTCTACACCCCCACCATCTGCAACATGGTTGTCACCAAGACCCTCATCGACGGCAGAGCCAGCCTCAACGTGCTCTCCGTGGAGGTATTTGGCTTGCTTCACGTGCCCCACGGTCGGCTCCTGATGAGGACATGACTACCTTGGATATGACCAAAAATATTGCATATATGCATATTTGTCAGGTGATTTCTAGTGCAAACTATTCAATAATCTATTTGTGTTATCCAGAACAAAAATACTTCACACACTTTTGTGTTTTGTCTAATTGCAGGTGTATGGGACATTTGTACAATCCACATATGAAGATAAGGAAGAAAGAGATGTTTATTTGCTGTCCAAAAAGTTCTCTCACGTCACTTTTGGCCCAAGAGAAGATAGAGTCCAAGTCTCTCACGTTCTGGATTCAGATTCGGACTGCACAGACATACCTGACTCAAAACGCACACAAGTTTTTCATACGGACTCCAAATTGGGTGATTCTTTTTTTGTTGGAAACTAGATTTCGTGCACTTTCCAACCCAATTGGAATCACCTTCAAATTCGTCCGGAGCGTTGAGTTGTGGACGAAACAATCTGATGCTGCAGCAGAATCCGAGTCAAACTACAAGT
>NW_025304694.1:0-798 GCF_018294505.1 Triticum aestivum
CCCCCCCCCTCTAGGCGACATCCACGATCTTTCAATTGGTATCAGAGCCTCGTCTCTCTTTGTTGGGCTTAACCGCCTAGAGAGTAAAGATGTCGACTAGAGGATTAGGATTCTCTGACACTCTTAGTTTTGATGGCACAAATTTTGATGTTTGGGTAATTCACATGCTTAATCTCTTTAGGGTCATGGACCCAAATTTAGAGCGAATTGTAGATATGGGTTTTTCTCCTCCAAAGGATCCCCAAAGATTATCTTTAGAGGATGAGAAAAACTCTTATCTCAATGCTCAAGCTTCTAATGTGCTTTTTGATGCTTTGAGTAATGTAGTTATTTTTCAACTCATGCCGTTCCGGGATGCTCATGAGTTGTGGACAAAGCTTCAAGATAAATATGGTGTGTCCAATATTTGTGGGGATGATTGTTCCCCCTCCACCTCCGGTCGTATAGTCTTCTCGACTTCTTCTACTTCACCTACATGTGGTTTGCCACAAGGTAATGATATGGTGAGTAGTGTTGGTCATTGCAATGACGATAGTATGCTTACTGTGGATGATCCTTCGTCACTATCTTATTGCAAATGCTCCTTCTTTGGGCTTTAACACTTCGAGCACTCCAAATTTTTTACATGCTTGTGTTGATAGTCCTTGCATATCATGTAGAAGTTGCTTGACTAAATCTCATGATGATATGCTTGCTATGTCTTGTTGCCATGATAAAAATGCATCTATTTCCTCGAATTGTTGTGCTAATAATGTAGAGGGAACCGAACACTCCATGGAACAAGATGTGGTGTTTAAT
>NW_025304695.1:0-798 GCF_018294505.1 Triticum aestivum
GCCCGGGTCGTGTGACATTGTGGCACATGTGCGAGTAGGGGCTACTGCTTATTTCAGTTGTTGGTACAGATTTGAGGAGGCAACTGTTATAACGCTGCTAGAAGGAGGGCGCGAGAGGGCCGGCCGGGGGCCTTTTACCCACGGCCAGGCAAGAGGGAAGGGATTTCCTTCTTAATTCTTGCTTGATTAGATTGATACATCTCCTCTCCTTATATAGAGAGGTTAATTACTTGACTCCCAAGCAAGGCTTACTTGACCCCTAAGAAAGCGACCCTTATCTCTAATTAACCCTAAGACTAACGGGCTATATCGTCAGCCCAGGCCCATTACATACTCTAACACTACACCCCACCTGGATATGCAGCTTGTCCTCGAGCTGCAGCCTAACTAACTTATAACCATGACTCGACGCAACACAAACCTAACACCTAAAAACAAGCCTTTTACATCTCGGCTTGTGTTATTACTCTCAAGCTGAAATAGACTGGGACGCTTTATTTTGGACGTGCACGTGTACAGCCACGTGCATCCCATGGACACCACGTGGACAAAAGGAGTGCATGTTTATGGCTGTTGGTCTGCACTACATAGGGAAGAGTGGAGGGCTTGCGATGGAGAATGTAGAGGAGCGGTGCGCCCCCCCAACCGCCGATATCGCAGACTTTGAGGTTGCTGCCCATGGGGAAAACAGCATGCCTGCTGCCCATGGGGGAAACCGCATGCCCAAGATCCCCGACGCAGCGGACGAGATCGAGGTCGCAGCGAGGGACAACTTGGAGGAGCGGCAACTGTAGACCA
>NW_025304696.1:0-798 GCF_018294505.1 Triticum aestivum
GGGGTGAAAGTGGTTTTGGGTAAACTATAGTGTAGTATTAAAAATAATATGAATATTTCTCAATTGAATGTGCATTCTTACTACGTGGCAGCAGAATTCGATAGAGAAATATGTATATTTATGGGCTGCATAAAAAATAGACAAACATGTATCTATAATAGATAGTCTTAACTATTATAGATCCACGCATTATTTTTATTTCCTGTGTAGGACACAAAATAATATTAGTAAAATTTTATTGCTACGTATGACTTTTAGATTTAGATGTGGGATTGTTCCACTTTTTGCTGAAACCTATTAACAGATCGAATGAAAAAACAAATATCGTGCCCATCTTGGCCATAAGAGGCTACGACCCTGCCTGTCATATCGCGCACATCCCGAGGGAGAGAAGGTCCAACATTAGGGCATATCGTGATGAATGGCTTGAGGAGCTGTGGGCTTCTACTAGTTTGTCAGAGAATAATACACAACGAGAGACTCCACCGGTTTTCCTAAAGAAGAATTTAACCAGCAACACGAGGGGAAATCGGAAGCAATGGTCTTGTGGACACCTGACGTCCAATTCCTTCTTTTCGGCGATGTCCGTTCGATGTCACTATCTTGTCTTGGATCAACTAATTTTGTGCCACTCCAGAGTATCTGAACTACTACATGTCCGGTGATCTTCTATGTTACTAGCAGTGCATTACTCGATGCTTCCTAATCCTATACGAAAAAACTGAACCACTCCCTCCGTTCCAAATTAGTTGTCCCTCTGCCTCATGTACTGAATACATTTTCCTCCTCGTGTAACTA
>NW_025304697.1:0-798 GCF_018294505.1 Triticum aestivum
GATGCAAAGAGCGTCACACAGGGCTGGATATGGCCGAGCCTGGGTCTTAGCCGGGCTGCAGTTGCAGCCTCCGCGGCTGTACTGCTGCTAATGCACCGGCCCGTTGTAGCCGACGCCGAAACAATGATTAGGATACGTTGGAATTTCCTATATGACGCTGTCTGCGTCAAACTGTCGAGCGAACGCACCTACGAGCGACCAGAGCGAACGATTTGGGTCGGCCCATCACGTAAATCCTTCACGTCCGGTTTTAGGAACCTTCCGAGGGTTCCCAACCCTTTTTTTATTTTCATTTCTTTTCCTTTCTTTTTCTGTTTCGTTTTTCTTTTCTTTTTTTGTTTATTGTTCTTTTTCTTTTTCTTTTTAAAAAATGTTCTCCTTTTAAAAAATGTTCTATTTTTCAAAAATGTTCATATTTTCAAAAAATGTTCGATTTTCACAAATTTGTTCGTGTTTTCAAATTTTGTTCCGGAGTTTCAGAAAATTGTTTGTGTTTTCAATTTTTTTTGCCGGCTGTAGCCAACTATCCATTCGTCCTGCAAGGAAGGGGAACAGGGGACGAGGTGGGAGAAGCTCACGGCGAGGAGGGACTCCTTGGCGGAGAGGCGCTCCGTCTCGCGGGCGTAGCTGGCAGCGGGCTCCCACGCCTGCGCGTACACGTCGTCCCGCCGGGGACGGACGGGCGGCGGCCTGGATGAGCAGCGGGACAGACGGGCGGCGGCCCGGATGAGCAGCGCGGCGGCCGGGGTCGGACAGGCGGCGGCCTGGATGAGCAGCACGGCGGCCGGGACGGACGGT
>NW_025304698.1:0-798 GCF_018294505.1 Triticum aestivum
TCGGTCTATCTCATAAACTTTGGCTCAGGGACTCCGTTCGTGTCTTCGTTGGAGCTGAGGCCACTAGGATTTGAGATGTACCCTTTTGTGAATTCTTCTGTGTCAATCAGCTACTTTAGCCGGATCAGATTTGGCAACATCACTGACTATATCACAAGGTGAGACATGATTGGCGTCCATAATAGTTTTTTGATTGGCTCATAATATGCTTGCAATGGTTTTAGATTTGGTTGGCTAGCTAGCCCAATGTGTTTAAAGGTTATGCGTCTTTGTTTCTTGAATCCTGCAATTGCTTCTAACAAAAAACAACCGTAGTAAATTCCAAGGTGACCAAAATTTATGACTGCCAGTTCCCATATCAAGTGTGCCTTTTAAGTAAAGAGCAAAAGAGTAGTGTGTTTGTGATAGCTATTTACTGATTTTCCCTTGTCAATTGTCATTGTGTGCGATAAAGATATCCAACGGATGATTATGACCGGTTTTGGGAGAGCTGGTCCCAAAAGTCCTACCCCTTTGTCAGCCTGACCACTAGCAATCCAGTGAAGAGGCTCCTAGGCGATAACTCCTTCCAGGTACCGCAAGACATCGTCCAGAATGCCACCACCCTAGACACGAACTACACCTTCTTCAGAGTTGAAGTGGAAGTGGGTCCCAACCGGGACCCAAAGAACCTGCAGCTTCTCTATGTCTTTCACTTCGCCGAGATCAACAACGACAACCGAAGCAGGAGGTTCGACATCTACAGAAATAACGAATTGCTGTTCCCGGACTTTTCGCCTTCACGATTCCATGTGGACA
>NW_025304699.1:0-798 GCF_018294505.1 Triticum aestivum
GAGAGAGAGAGAGAGAGAGAGAGAGAGAGAGAGAGAGAGAACCTCGGGGCAGCGCCTGCTGCCCCCTTAGAAGATTTTTTTTTTGAACTCCCACCATCTATTGCGACACCAACTGCCCCACCGACTGCTTCCCAGGTTGCCCCACCAACTGCTGCCTACCGGCTCCAGCGATTCTTTGGGTAGACTTGATTGATTTTGTGTCTTTTGGATGAAGTATATGCATGTTATAATTTGAATTGTTCGATTAGACAAACTTGAACTATTCAAAAAATTGGTGAAATACCATGCAATTGTTTGAAATGTGTATGTCACAAAGGATGGAAGAATTAGTTAAAAAAATAGAGAGTTAAATATAGAAGTTCGGTTAGGTTCCAGCCACATTTTAACGCCTTATATTTCAGGCATTAAAGTTTGACAGATCATTTGAGGAGTTATAGGATAAGGGTTTGATTAGAGACGCCCTAAGCAGATGATGAGCTACAAGAAAACAAAAGAATAAGGCACTGGAAAACCTCAAAAAAGATGAAACATCCAACCATTCATTAGATAAACCATACTCTCATTAGAGAGCTTCATTGCCTAATGATGTTCATGGGGATACACAAAGGATCTGAAGGATCCGAAAGCCATACATGTATCCCTTCACAAAGAGAGGCCACAGTGTTAATTACAATCGCTATGACGAACTCAAGCCGAACAGCCAAGCCTTTGCCACCGGCATTGTTTCAGCAAAATCAGAGCTTCACAAAGCTCAGAACTAACAAGAGCCCAGATGCTTCTTGCCATATATATATATAT
>NW_025304700.1:0-798 GCF_018294505.1 Triticum aestivum
GTATGAATTTTCTCAAATCACTAGATTTGAGATATTTTGAGTTAGGAATATTATTTTCGACCGATTCTTTTTGCTCCTGGTCTCTAGGACCTTTGTTTATCCAGTAGTATTTAGTATTTTATTTTCAGGTTAATTTAAATTAGGTTTTTAGCAAAACAGTACTGTTTTAGTTATAGTTTTGGTTTAGTCTTTTCTTTATTGTTTTTATTAGTTTCAAATTATTTCTTTTTTTCACTCTTGAAAAATTTAGTTTTGTTTCTGTTAGTCAACAAAAGAAAATTTTGTTTTTATTTAAAAAAAAATTCTTAGTTTTGTATGAAAACTTGTTTAGGTCATAGTTAGTGTTTTATAAAAGCTTTTTATTTGTTTCTTTTTGCAAATAAAATTTTGTGAAAAATACCTTCTGTTAACTTAGTTGTTTTACTTTTTATTTTCTGTTAATTTATTAGTTTAGTATTTTAATTGTTGTTAAATTTTTACTTACGGCAAAACTATATTAGATGTTTGTAGCAAAGTCATAGATCTTCGTTAGTAGTTTTTCTTTGTAGTTTTATTTGAAGTTTCTTTTGATTTTTGTTTGAGTTTTATTATCGATTTTCCTTGCTGTTTTGATTTTTATTTCGAGTGCTAAAATTGTTTGCTAGGATGTTTGCTTATGTGAATGCTATGTTTGACTATATAGATTTTAAACGGAGTGACGATTAGTTCTACCAAGTCATTTTCTGACAGCGTTGTTATCTTCATCAAGTATTACCAGGCAAGTTCACTTTGACCATGCTTTCATACCTATGTTTTATT
>NW_025304701.1:0-798 GCF_018294505.1 Triticum aestivum
GTGTACAAAACGGACAATCTCTTTCCAAGTATCAGGATTTCATCCGGAAACTCGTCTGTTAAAAAGGGATTTCATTTTTTAAAACTTATTTGAACTCTTGACTTTTTGTGTGTTCAAAATGCACCATTCAAAGCCACATCATCATTTTTCAACCCTTTCTGACTTCATTTGTTATTTTTCATGCATTTACTAATTATTTTGAGCTATAAGACCCTAAAATAGAAAAGCATTTCAAATGAACTCTGAAAAGGTTGAAAGTCGGCATGGTATCATCATTTCATCCACATAGCATGTGCAAGAAAGTTGAGAGGGTTACAGCAAAAACTGGATGCACTTCGTGTACAAAACGGACAATCCCTTTCAAAGTATCAGGATTTCATCCGGAAACTCATCTGTTACAAAGGGATTTCATTTTTTAAAACTTATTTGAACTCCTGACTTTTTGTGTGTTCAAAATGAAAAATTCAAAGCCACATCATCATTTTTAAATCCTTTCTGACTGCATTTGTTATTTTTCATGCATTTACTAATTATTTTGAGCTATAAGACCCGAAAATTGAAAAGCATTTCAAATGAACTCTGAAAAGGTTGAAAGTCTGCATGGTATCATCATTTCATCCACATAGCATGTGCAAGAAAGTTGAGAGGGTTACGCAAAAAACTGGATGCACTTCCTTTACAAAACAGACAATCTCTTTCGAAGTATCAGGATTTCATCCGGAAACTCGTGTGTTACAAAGGGATTTCATTTTTTAAAACTTATTTGAACTCCTGACTTTTTGTGTGTTCAAAATGCAC
>NW_025304702.1:0-798 GCF_018294505.1 Triticum aestivum
GAGAGGAAGATCTACGGAAAAACCACTCCCACCTGTTTTCTAGCCAACCCGAATCTCGAGGGCGAGATTCATCTTAAGGGGGTAGGTTTGTAACATCCCAAATTTTCAATTTGGAATGTTATACATAGATCATCATTTGCATATCATGATTTATTGCATTTTGACAAATCCTCGATAAATCCTAAGCAACTCAAGGACCCTCGGAGAGAGTTGGGGATTTTCTCGAATTTTCTTATTTGATTTTTCAGACGAGGATTTTATTTTAATTATTTTTCTCTCCGGAAAAATATTTCATTTAAAAATAAACGAGAGGAGAAAATATGACTTCTCCAAAAATATTGAAATACTGGAGGAAAAATGTTAAAAACATTATTTGGAATTTATTGGATTTTATTTGCAATTTTTATTGCATTTAAAAATATGCATGTTTTCAAAATATTTATTTTTGATTTTAAAAATGTTCACCCTATTCTAGATTTTCTAATAAGACGGGGAAAATTTATATCGTATTTTTCCGATTTTTATTTATTTTTCTATGCAATGTTTTCCGCGGAACAATTTAAAAAAAATACGCGCTTGCCCGACTGGGCCGAGGCCCAGCCGAAGCCAGGCCGGCCCGCCCGCGCTCTCCTTCTTCCCCACGCCGCCGGAGTCCGCCGGGAGCACGAAGCCGCCGCCGCCTCGGGCTTTGCCCCTCCCCCAAGCCCTCTAGCCCCCCTACCTATATATAGCACCCCCCTCCGTTTTCGCCGCCACCATCGCCGGAGAAGCCGCCGCCGCCGCCCCGCATCTAGCCGC
>NW_025304703.1:0-798 GCF_018294505.1 Triticum aestivum
TTTTTTTGTTCTCTTATCGACAAAAGTGAAACCATCAATTCGTGCCTTCTTTGGCTCATTCCACTCCTGGACGGTGATCGAGACGTTGTCTCTAACAATGGCTCCGCATTGGCTGACAAACTTGGTGGCGTTCTTGCGGGGCTCCAGCGGCCTGCCGGTTGCACTGTCGACAACCTCGATGGTGCATGTTTCTCCTTGTTTCATCGTCTTGGTTGCGCCACGCTTTGACGACGTACTCGATTGTTTCGACGATCCGGCCGAGGGCTAAAATAAGAAAGAGTCGCGCGCGTTAGTACACACATATTTATTCAAATCAGTTAGTTTGTATCACCAGAGGCTCAATGTATATATATACCTCGGCGCCGGAGGTGGTTGCTACTTCCATTTGAAGATCGTCGTTTATCGACGTTTGTTCGGCATCATCTTGCTGACGGTGCCCTTCATCTTCACCGTCAAGGTTCAGATAAGAAGAGATATCATCTTCTTCTTCTCCGGTCGGCACATATAGAATATCGCCGTTTATGATGCCGAACATATGTGCTTCACCGTCCGGATCATAGTTGTCCATAATCGGGTCAGCTCTATCGTCCGCCATTATGTCAGTCCTGAAAACATGTAGTAAAAACAAATTAATTAAGTGAAGAAGGGGGGCGGTGGCGAAAGGGCGGTGGCAAAAGGAGGGGGCGAGGAAGGGGTGGGAGAGGGTGTCGCGGTAGAGCGCGAGACGGGGCGGCAGACGACGGCGTCACGGAGAGGGAGGCGAGGACAACACACATGTATAACCCTCGCCGCCCCCTC
>NW_025304704.1:0-798 GCF_018294505.1 Triticum aestivum
TGTCCAAAAAGTTCTCTCACGTCACTTTTGGCCCAAGAGAAGATAGAGTCCAAGTCTCTCACGTTCTGGATTCAGATTCGGACTGCACAGACACACCTGACTCAAAACGCACACAAGTTTTTCATACGGACTCCGAATTGGGTGATTCTTTTTTTGTTGGAAACTAGATTTCGTGCACTTTCCAACACAATTGGAATCACCTTCAAATTCGTCCGGAGCGTTGAGTTGTGGACGAAACAATCTGATGCTGCAGCAGAATCCGAGTCAAACTACAAGTCCAAAGGTGTTACATCACCTCCACTTGGGCCCATTGGCCTTGTACGACCTAGATTTAGTTTTAGGCTGCCTTGGGACGTCCTCCCACCTCCTTGGCCGCCACCCCTTGCTCCTATATAAGTAGATCCATCTAGTAGCTTTTCCTTAGGATTTGTTTAGTTAAAAGTTAGCCATTGCAACTTCGTGTACTTCGTTTGTGTCCAACGACCAGACCAAGACCGCTTACGGATCCTCGCCTTTATCAATACTTCATATATACTCGCAATATTCAGATTGCTTTTATCATATTCTTGCTTGTTCTTCGATTGCTTGCAGGAATAGACCTTCGTGGTCAGGTTGATTGTGCTCCAGCGTGGTCAATAACCTTTGGGAGTTGGTTTAGCGATTGCTAAGGCGCAACGTCGTGCACGTTTGTAGTCGGATCGTCAAAGTCATCTTCACCAAATCGATAGTTATCATCTCATCGAAAGATCGGGACACCCCCGCCTGATAGAGGCGGGGTGTCCCGATCTTTCGATGAGA
>NW_025304705.1:0-798 GCF_018294505.1 Triticum aestivum
GAGTTCTCGTCCAAAACCCTGATACTCCGAAACCCTGATACTACGAAAGAGTTTGTCCAATTTGTACGTGACGTGCGTAAAGTTTTTCCCGTGACCCTCTCTACTCTGTCGCACATGCTATGCGGGTGAAATGATGATACCATGCCAAGTTTCAACATTTTCAGAATTCATTTTGTAGTGATTTTCAATTTCACGGTCATTTAGCTCTCTAAACAATTAGGTAAATGACCGAAAAACAACAAATGATGTTTGAACATGTTGGAAATTGATGACGTCGCTTTGAATGCTGCATACTGAACACAAAAGAAGTCCAGCGTTCAAATAAGTTTAAAAACATTGAAGTGCCCGTGTAACAGATGAGTTCTCGTCCAAAACCCTGATACTCCGAAATAGTTTGTCCAATTTGTACATGAAGTGCGTCCAGTTTTTTTCGTGACCCTCTCTACTCTTTCGCACATGCTATGCGGGTGAAATGATGATACCATGCCAAGTTTCAACATTTTCAGAATTCATTTTGTAGGGATTTTCAGTTTCACGGTCATTTAGCTCTCTAAACAATTAGGTAAATGACCGAAAAAAACAAATGATGTTAGAACATGTTGGAAATTGATGACATCGCTTTGAATGCTGCATACTGAACACAAAAGAAGTCTGGAGTTCAAATAAGTTTAAAAAACATTGAAGTGCCCATGTAACAGATGAGTTCTCGTCCGAAACCCTGATACTCCGAAAGAGTTTGTCCAATTTGTACGTGACGTGCGTCAAGTTTTTCCCGTGACCCTCTCTACTCTTTCGCAC
>NW_025304706.1:0-798 GCF_018294505.1 Triticum aestivum
TCTATCTATGCTTCATTCTTCTGAAGGTGGGAAAAAAGATCAAACTGATTATTGATAAAAATTAGGGTTTGAAACTTAGGTAATTAATTTCTTCTGCTTAGACCCAAGAACAAATTGGATCGATTTTTGATAAATCGAATTCAGTTAAGATAGGGGAAATTCAGATAGCAATTTCTGAGCCGTATGAGGTAGGAAACTCTCAAGTACGGTTCTAAGGGAAGGAACTTCCTATTCCGACCGAGGAGAACAGGCCATTCTACAGGGTGATTCGGAAATTGCGGAAGCTTGGTTTGATCAAGCTGCTGAATATTGGAAACAAGCTATAGCGCTTACTCCGGGAAATTATATTGAAGCACAGAACTGGTTGAAGATTACGAAGCGCTTTGAATTTGAATAAGACCATGCTCCTTCTTTTTCATAAAATGGGTGGTTTGGTTGTTGATCCATTAATCAAATAAATTAGGTCGTAAGATCGAATCAAGAATTTCATTATATCCATTTCTTATACCCTCTATTTTATATGATATTTCATAAGAATAAACCATAGGGATAGGGTCTAGAATAGAAGTAATAAAGTGAATAAAAAGAGGGGGCAATCTAAATATTGCTAATATATTAGGACCATCTTATTAATAATTCTAATGAGTTATCTTGGAATTTAGAATCAAATAAAAAACCCTATATTATCCTCAAGGAAAGTAGATATAGATAGGAGCTTATGCCTTCAAAAAAAATACACTAGAAAAATACACTAGTTTCTTAAATTAAAAATAAAAAATATTTTTTTCTTACGTCGAG
>NW_025304707.1:0-798 GCF_018294505.1 Triticum aestivum
GGGCCACATCCGCATGTTGATCTCACATGCGCTCTCCACAGACATTGATGTGATTGGCTGGTTGGTGGACCGTGGCATTGCGACCATCGGCATGCTATCAACCATTACTTCTGTCGCTAAATTTCATCCACGGCGCATCATGGAACAACATGCAAGTTAAAAGTGCAATATAAAACCCCTCATAAAATTTATATTTGTAGCAAAAAAATACAAAATCTCTCATAAGATGCCTATGGTCATATGCGCCAGCGCCAACACCCCAAGTGGTGGACACCAAGGCATGATTATCCCTTCTTCCATCGGTCACGGAATTATTCGGATACTAGCACAATGCCCCGGGGCTTAAGAGATTGTCCACAGATGTCATTGTCTTGTGGCTGTTATGTGATTCGTGATTAAAAAGACAGAGAAAATATAGCGAAAGCTCATCCATCATTCGGTTGATAATCTTAAGCGGTCATAGTGCGTATTTTGCAAGATAAATAGTGTATAACATTTTGAATTGCAATTATAAGCACATAGAAAAAGATCTTTATTTATTTATTTGTATGGTCCCATATGTGGATAGAAAATATAACGAAAGCTCATTACTGGTCTCACATGTGGATAGAAATGCATTTATTTATTAGACTCACATATGAATTCATCGCCAGCTTCAACATTTATAACTGCCTAGAAAAGATCTTTTGTGCCTCACTAGACATCACAACCGAGAGAAAAGGCTTTGCCAGAATTGCAGAGCCCATTTCCAAGCTCGGCAAGGTCGCCGGCATCAAGGTTGTAGACCGTCCATAGGCG
>NW_025304708.1:0-798 GCF_018294505.1 Triticum aestivum
CTCCTCCTTCTCCGTGGGGAAAGCGGCGGGGCGGCGGCGTCGGGAGAGGAGAGGGCGGCGTCGCGGCGTCTCACGGCGTCGGGGCGGCGTCGCGGCGTCGGGGCGGCGTCGAGGCGGCGGGGCAGCGGTGTCGAGAGAGGAGAGGAGAGGGGAAGGGGATCGAGGGCGAGGGCGAGAAGGGGATCAAGGGCCGGGGAGGAAAAATATGGATGGGGGCACAATACTAATGGCGCACCACCCCCCGGTGCGCCATAAGTATATCCACACTAATGGCGCACCTCACCCTGATGCGCCATTAGTATTTTTTTTTGATTTCTGCTCGAGCCAACAGGTTATCTCCCACCTGACCTGATCCACACCAAGTCCCCTCTACTAGCTCGACTGGTCAGTAGCCAGTTCTCACACTAGGAGGTCCTGGGTTCGACTCCCAGGCTCCACAAATTTTTTTATCATTTAAAAAGCTGTTTGATACTTATTTATGTTTAAATATGTTCAAACTTGTTTAAATAATAACAGTAATATTTTTTTATAAGACATTAGCATTTAAAAAGCTGTTTGATACTTATTTTTTTTATAAGACGGTGCGCGGGGTGCGGGGGGTCGGCGGCGGCGGTTGGGTAGGGGAATCGAGGGTGCGGTGGGTCGGCGGCGGCGGCCGGTGGACTTGGGGGGTGCTCGGCGCCGAGGGGGACCGGATCTGGCGAGGTGGGATAGCGGTCGAGATGGAGGGGGATCGAGGTGGGCTCCACAAATTTTTTTTAGCATTTAAAAAGCTGTTTGATACTTATTTGTGTTTAA
>NW_025304709.1:0-798 GCF_018294505.1 Triticum aestivum
ACACTCACAGTTTTGGCCGATTCTGGCCCGTTTCTTGGACTATTACTCTGTTTTTGGGTCTCGGCGTGATTTCCATGTTTGATGAACACCGGGGTGCATTTATGTGTCGCTCATCAACACTCGCAGTTTTGGCCGATTCTGGCCCGTTTCGTGGAGTATTACGCACTGTTTTGGGGTATCGAAGTGATTTCAACGATTAACGAACCGCGGGGTGCGTTTACGTTTCGGTCATCAACACTTACACTTTTGTCAGATTCTTGCCTTTTTTGTATACTATTACTCACTGTTTTGGGGTCCCGGAGTGATTTCCACGATTAACGAACCCCGGCGTGCGTTTACGTGTCGGTCATCAACACTCACAGTTTTGGCCGATTCTAGCCCGTTTCGTCGACTATTACTCACTTTTTTTGGGCCCCGGAGTGATTTCCACGATTAACGAACCCTTGGGTGCGCTTACGGGTTGGTTATCAACACTCGCGGTTTTGTCGATTCTTACCCGTTTCGTGGACTGTTACTCACCGTTTTGGGGCCCCAAAGCGATTTCCATGGTTGTTGAACCCCAAGGTGCGCTTAAGTGTAGGTCATCAACAATCGCAGTTTGGGCCGATTCTGGCCCGTTTCTTGGACTATTACTTAGTTATGGGGGTCCCGAAATGACCCCGGGTTGTGTTTACGTGTCGGTCAGCAACACTCACAATTTTGGCCAATTCTAACGTGTTTTGTGGACTATTACTCACTGTTTTCAGGTCCTGAAGTGATTTCCATAGTTGTTGAACCCCAAGGCGCGCTTACGTGTCG
>NW_025304710.1:0-798 GCF_018294505.1 Triticum aestivum
AGTTCATTTTGTAGTGATTTTCAATTTCACGGTCATTTAGCTCTTTAAACAATTAGGTAAATGACTGAAAAACTACAAATGATGTTAGAACATGATGGAAATTGATGACGTCGCTTTGAATGCTGCATACTGAACACAAAAGAAGTCCAGAGTTCAAATAAGTTTAAAAAACATTGAAGTGCCCGTGTAACAGATGAGTTCTCGTCCGAAACCCTGATACTCCGAAAGAGATTGTCCTATTTGTACACGAAGTGCGTCCAGTTTTTGCCGTGACCCTCTCTACTCTGATGCACATGCTATGCGGGTGGAATGATGATACCATGCCAAGTGTCAACATTTTCATAGTTCATTTTATAGTGATTTTCAATTTCACGGTCATTTAGCTCTCTAAACAATTAGCTAAATGACCGAAAAACAACAAATGATGTCAGAACATGTTGGAAATTGATGACCTCGCTTTGAATGCTAGATACTGAACACAAAAGCAGTCCGGAGTTCAAATAATTTTAAATAACATAGAAGTGCCCATGTAACAGTTGAGTTCTCGTCCGAAACCCTGATACTCCGAAAGAGATTGTCCAGTTTGTACACGAAGTGCGTCCAGTTTTTGCCGTGACCCTCTCTACTCTTTCGCACATGCTATGCGGGTGAAATGATGATACCATGCCAAGTTTCAACATTTTCACAGTTCATTTTGTAGTGATATTCAATTTCATGGTCATTTAGCTCTCTAAACAATTAGGTAAATGACTGAAAAACAACAAATGATGTCAGAACATGTTGGAAATTGGTGACGTC
>NW_025304711.1:0-797 GCF_018294505.1 Triticum aestivum
TTGAAATGGGGATTGCTCAAACCCTAGCATTAAAGGAACTCACTAGGTTCACCTAAAATACTTTCAAGTAAGTCCAAATGGCTTTCAAAAATGTTCATGATTTTTGACAAAGGTGAAAAACCTCTACCAAAAATGATGCCAATATTTTTGGGCCATTATGGATTTTTGAATAATCCATATTGTATTTGAATTGGGGCATTTAAATACTATTAATATTTTTAAATGCTCCAACAATTCTGAAAATAGTTAAGGGCCTCTGTAATAATTCATTTAATGGCCACAATTATTTGCAGGATTTATTAAAATGATTTGGGCTATAAACTAAATCAGAAACAAAACTACAGAAATAGAAAAGAGAAACAAAATAGAAAAAAAGAGGAGAGAGGCCACCTGGGCCACTTACCTGCTTACCTGCCTGGCCCAGTTTCTCCCGCGGCCCAGCCGGCCCAGCCCACCTCCTCCTCCTTTGTCCTCTTCCTCCTCTGCCAGGAGGACGAACAGAGGCGAGGCGTGGCGCTCGCCGACGCTGCCTCGGCCACCTCCTGCTTCCCCCTGGCCACCTCCTGCTTCCTCTCGTCGCCTGGACCCGTCCGCGACGCCACGCACCCCCCCCCCAGGCCTCTCACTCTCTCCCCGAGCTCCTCTCCTCCTCTGGCTCTCTCGCGCGCAGCCACCGAACACACCCGCCGCCGCCGACGAGCTCTCTCGTGGCCACCGGGCCTCCCTCGCTCCCCCGACTAGCCCAGAGGCTCCGCCTCGACCTCCTCTTCCTCTCCACCAAGCCACGAGGCCCCGGA
>NW_025304712.1:0-797 GCF_018294505.1 Triticum aestivum
ATTCGACGGCGATGATGGTCGGAGCCCGAAGAGGGGAACAGCGACGTGGCGGCGATACAGGGCTTCCGGAGGCCCGTGAAGCGGTGGGGAGGAAGAGGGGGTTGTGGCGGAGCTTCTGAGCTAGTCGGGGGAGCGAGGGGTGGCCGGAGACGGCTGCTGTGGCGAACGGCGGCGACGGTGGTGTTCGGCCGTGAGAGAGAGAGCGAGGGAGAGGAGGGGAGAGCCGGGGCGAGTGAGAGAGAGCAGGGGGGGAGGCGTGGCGTCGTCCAGGGGCATCGAGGCGAGGAGGGGAGGGCAGGCAGGCAGGGAGAGAGGTGGCGTGGCGCGGTGGCGCGCGCGCGCGCCGGCCACACTCCCCTCCCTCTGTCGGGACGAAGACGACAGAGGAGGGAGACGGGCTGGGCCGCCTGCTGGCTGGGCCGGCCAGCCGGCTGGGCTGCACAGGGAGGAGCCCAGGTAAGCTTCTCCCTTTTATTTTTTTTTGTTTTCTAATTTCTGACATTTGTTTTGATTTAAATAATATATTAAATCATTTATTTAACTTATGCCAATTTTTGCAGGGGCTAGATATATTATTCCAGAGCTCCTTTATAATTGGCATAATATTTGGACATATATTAATATATATAGAAATATATTTCCAATGCAAATATTTATGCATTAATTCCAAATGCCCAAAATAAATGTCCATGAGCCACTAAAAATATTGGTTTGATTTTTATCTCTGTCCAATATTTCCAGAGAGCAACATGAGCATTTTCTTGGACCCTTTTGGAGAAATTTTTATTTGGGTCATT
>NW_025304713.1:0-797 GCF_018294505.1 Triticum aestivum
CAGTATTGATGACCGACACGTAAACACATCCCAGGGTTTGTTAATCGTGGAAATTACTCCGGGACCCAAAAACAGTGAGTAATAGTCCATGAAACGGGCCAGAATAGGCCAAAACTGCCACTGTTGATGACCGAGACGTAAACGCATCCCAGGGGTTGTTAATCGTGGAAATCACTCTCCAACCCCAAAACAGTGCGTAATAGTCCATGAAACGGGCCAGAATCGGCCAAAACTGCCAGTGTTGGTCACCGACACGTAGACGCATCCTAGGGTTTGTTAATCATGCTAATCACTCTGGGACCCCAAAACTGTGAGTAATAGTCCATGAAACGGGCCAGAATCGGCCAAAATTGCTAGTATTGATGACCGACATGTAAGCGCACCCTTGGGTTGATTAACTATGGAAATCGCTTCGGGACCCCAAAAGGGTGAGTAATAATCCAAGAAATGGGCCAGAATCGGCCAAAACTGCGAGTGTTGATGACCAACACGTAAACGCATCACAGGGTTTGTTAATCGTGGAAATCACTCTGGGACCCCAAAACAGTGAGTAATAGTCGATGAAACGGGCCAGAATCGGACAAAACTAGCAGTATTGATGACCGACACGTAAACACATCCCAGGGTTTGTTAATCGTGGAAATTACTCCGGGACCCAAAAACAGTGAGTAATAGTCCATGAAACGGGCCAGAATAGGCCAAAACTGCCACTGTTGATGACCGAGACGTAAACGCATCCCAGGGGTTGTTAATCGTGGAAATCACTCTCCAACCCCAAAACAGTGCGTAATAGTCCA
>NW_025304714.1:0-797 GCF_018294505.1 Triticum aestivum
GTTCAAATAATATTACACTAGAGTTGAACTAGCTCTATAAGCTTGTACAAACAATTTTACACTTGAGTCTAACTAGCTCTATTAGCTAGTTCAAATAATTTTACATTAGAGTTTAACTAGCTCTATAGCCTAGTACAAATAATTTTACACTAGAGTTGAACTAGCTCTATAAGCTTGTACAAATAATTTTACACTAGAGTGGAACTAGCTCTATAGTCTAGTACAAATAATTTTACACTAGAGTTGAACTAGCTTTATAAGCTAGTTCAAATAATTTTACACTAGAGTTGAACTAGCTCTATAAGCTAGTTCAAGTAATTTTACACTAGAGTTGAACTAGCTCTATAAGCTAGTTCAAATAATTTTACACTAGAGTTGAACTAGCTCTATAGCCTAGTACAAATAATTTTACACTAGAGTTGAACTAGCTCTATAAGCTTGTACAAATAATTTTACACTAGAGTTGAAATAGCTCTATAGCCTAGTTCAAATAATCTTACACTAGAGTTGAACTCGCTCTATAAGCTTATACAAATAATTTTACACTAGAGTCGAACTAGCTCTATTAGCTAGTTCAAATAATTTTACATTAGAGTTTAACTAGCTCTATAGCCTAGTACAAATAATTTTACACTAGAGTTGAACTAGCTCTATAAGCTTGTACAAATAATTTTACACTAGAGATGAACTAGCTCTACAGTCTAGTACAAATAATTTTACACTAGAGTTGAACTAGCTCTATAAGCTAGTTCAAACAACTTTACACTAGAGTTGAACTAGCTTTATAGCCTATTAAA
>NW_025304715.1:0-797 GCF_018294505.1 Triticum aestivum
GTGTGCTTTTCCCTTGTTTACGTGCCGCGCCGTGATTTTGTTGGTGTTCTAGGCTCGCGTCTCTAGCACAGTCTAGCCTAGGACCAGCACAGTACCGTCGTTGAGCGTTTATTCAACTTTGCATCTCTGAATTGATTATTGCTGACCCTTTTTGCTACCATATTATAAGCCTTCCCAGCTCCACATACATCTACGTCGTGCGTTTGACTCTCCCTGGTAATCGCTCTATCCAAGCTTTGAGAGTTTTTGACTACAACGGTTGCCGATCATCGCCTGCTGCTGGGTAAGAACTGGTAAGAATTTGAGATTTGCTTGACGGATTTGTGACACCCACCACCACCACTTGTTCGTAGTCTGTAGGATCATATTCTTGTGTGTTTCTATTGCCGCTAACCATGCCAGGATCACAAGCCGACGAGATTGACTGGGAGAATTTATCGAACAAGGAGCTTCATGATAAGTTTCAGCAAATGATGACTGAACAGGTGCAAGATGTGCTGAACAATTTTGAAGAGGCCATGGAGAAGATCACTGGCCTTGAGAAGACGTTCGAAACAAAGCTCGATAACAAGTTTAATGAATTGCTCGCGCGTCTTCCACCACCACCACCCGCTGCACCTAACGCACCTCTCCAACAACAACAACAACGACTACCTCCACGTCGCGAAGCAGACCTCCGCCGAGCAAGCCGTGTTCCTCTTGCGTTTGGCCAAACTGTTGGTGCTGCTGTTGATACTTCTGTGGCTCCTGCTGCTGATGCGGAGGAGGATGATTTTGTGGGAGATTATGAGGATGAG
>NW_025304716.1:0-797 GCF_018294505.1 Triticum aestivum
TACCTAATTGTTTAGAGAGCTAAATGATCGTGAAAATGAAAATCACTACAAAATGAATTCTGAAAATGTTGAAACTTGGCATGGTATCATCATTTCACCCGCATAGCATGTGCGAAAGAGTAGAGAGGGTCATGGCAAAAACTGGACGCACTTCATGTACAAATTGGACAAACACTTTTAGAGTATCAGGGTTTCGGATGAGAACTCATCTGTTCCACGGGCACTTCAATGTTTTTTAAACTTATTTGAACTCTGGACTTCTTTTGTGTTCAGTATGCAGCATTCAAAGCGACGTCATCAATTTCCAACATGTTCTGACATCATTTGTTGTTTTTCGGTCATTTACCTAATTGTTTAGAGAGATAAATGACCGTGAAATTGAAAATCACTACCAAATGAATTCTGAAAATGTTGAAACTTGGCATGGTATCATCATTTCACCCGCATAGCATGTGCGAAAGAGTAGAGAGGGTCACGGCAAAAATTGGACGCACTTCGTGTACAAACTGGACAAACTCTTTTGGAGTATCAGGGTTTCGGACGAGAACTCATCTGTTACACGGGCATTTCGATGTTTTTTAAACTTATTTGAACTCCGACTTCTTGTGTGTTCAGTATGCAGCATTCAAAGCGACATCATCAATTTCCAACATCTTCTAACATCATTTGTTGTTTTTCGGTCATTTACCTAATTGTTTAGAGAGCTAAATGATCGTGAAATTGAAAATCACTACAAAATGAATTCTGAAAATGTTGAAACTTGGCATGGTATCATCATTTCACCCGCATAGCATGTG
>NW_025304717.1:0-797 GCF_018294505.1 Triticum aestivum
GCCGCCAGCGCCCCCGTGCTGGCCCGCAAGCATCACCACCGGCCGCCGCCCCTGCAACACGCCCCTGTCGCTAGCGCCGCGGCTGCTCCACGGCTCCTTTGGCCGCGCCCGGCCGGCGCCTGCCCGCGCGCGCTCGCCCAAGCCGCCTCCTCGCCGGAGAGGGACGGATCCCGGAGGCCCCGTCGCGGATCCTGCCTCCCTCGGCTTGCTCCCCTCGCCGGAGTCCCCTCGTCGACCGGCGCCCCCTCCTCCGACACCGTCGGCCGCAGCCGCTAACCTCGTCGTTGATCCGCTCGGCTCCATCATCCTCCGGCTCCATCGAGCACCCTGCCGCTTCCGCCGTGAGCCTCCGGCCCTCCACGGCCTTTTCCCTCTCCTCCCCGTGCCCTCCAGCGTCGTTTGCCGCTAGCTCCGCCGTCGTCGCCGCCTTCCGTCGCCCCCGACGCTGTTTCAATCGCTCCTAGCTACAGACGAAGGCAGGTCTCGACGCTGCGCCTCGCGCTTATCCATTTGGGACCCGGGGCTGCCCCTTTTGGTCGCTGGAGCCGCCGGCTCCGCTCGCGCCGCCGTTCTCTGAACTCACCGACGGGCACGCACGTGCGCACACATGTTCTAACAGTGGGTTGACCCACTGACATGTGGGCCCGCCCGATTTAACTATTCCCCTAACCATCTAATTAGAACCTAATAAAAATGTTTAGTTGAATAACTGAAAATGACATGTGGTCCCTTTCAATTTAAAAGCCTGTTTAAAAATATCTAAGTCAGTGGCATGTGGCCCCCACACCTAAGCTGTT
>NW_025304718.1:0-797 GCF_018294505.1 Triticum aestivum
ATACCATGCCAACTTTCAACCTTTTCAGAGTTCATTTGAAATGCTTTTCAATTTTAGGGTCTTATAGCTCAAAATAATTAGTAAATGCATGAAAAATAACAAATGAAGTCAGAAAGGATTGAAAAATGACGATGTGGCTTTGAATGGTGCATTTTGAACACACAAAAAGTCAAGAGTTCAAATAAGTTTTAAAAAAGGAAATCCTTTTGTAACAGACGAGTTTCCGTATGAAATCCTGATACTTTGAAAGAGATTGTCCATTTTGTACACGAAGTGCATCCAGTTTTTGCCGTAACCCTCTCAACTTTCTTGCACATGCTATGTGGATTAAATAATGATACCATGCCAACTTTCAACCTTTTCAGAGTTCATTTGAAATGCTTTTCAATTTTAGGGTCTTATAGCTCAAAATAATAAGTAAATGCATGAAAAATAACAAATAAAGTCAGAAAGGTTTGAAAAATGATGATGTGGCTTTGAATGGTGCATTTTCAACACACAAAAAGTCAGGAGTTCAAATAAGTTTTAAAAAACGAAACACCTTTGTAACAGACGAGTTTCCGTATGAAATCCTGATACTTCGAAAGAGATTGTTCGTTTTGTGCACGAAGTGCATCCAGTTTTTGACGTAACCCTCTCAACTTTGTTGCACATGCTATGTGGAAGAAATGATGATACCATGCCAACTTTCAACCTTTTCAGAGTTCATTTGAAATGCTTTTCAATTTTAGGGTCTTATAGCTCAAAATAATTAGTAAATGCATGAAAAATAACAAATGAAGTCAGAAAGGATTGAA
>NW_025304719.1:0-797 GCF_018294505.1 Triticum aestivum
TGGATGCACTTCGTGTACAAAACGGACAATCTCATTCGAAGTATCAGGGTTTCACACGGAAACTCGTGTGTTATAAAGGGATTTCATTTTCTTGAACTTATTTGAACTCATAGTTTTTCTGTGTTCAAAATGCATCATTCAAAGCCACATCATCGATTTTCAACCCTTTCTGACTTCATTTGTTATTTTTCATGCATTTACTGTTTTTTTGAGCTATAAGACCCTGAAATTGAAAAAAGCACTACAAATGAACTCTGAAAAGGTTGAAAGTTGGCATGGTGTCATAATTTCACCCACATAGCATGTGCAAGAAAGTAGAGAGGCTTACGGCAAAAACTGGAAGCACTTCATGTACAAAACGGACAATCTCATTCGAAGTATCAAGGTTTCACACGGAAACTCGTGTGTTACAAAGGGATTTCATTTTCTTGAACTTATTTGAACTCCTAGTTTTTCTGTGTTCAAAATGCACCATTCAAAGCCACATCATCGATTTTCAACCCTTTCTGACTTCATTTGTTATTTTTCATGCATTTACTTTTTTTTGAGCTATAAGACCCTGAAATTGAAAAGCACTACAAATGAACTCTAAAAAGGTTGAAAGTTGGCATGGTGTCATCATTTCACCCACATAGCATGTGCAAGAAAGTACAGAGGCTTACGGCAAAAACTGGATGCACTTCGTGTACAAAACGGACAATCTCATTCGAAGTATCAGGGTTTCACACGAAAACTCGTCTGTTACAAAGGGATTTCATTTTCTTGAACTTATTTGAACTCCATAGTTTTTCTGTGTT
>NW_025304720.1:0-797 GCF_018294505.1 Triticum aestivum
CTTACGCGAATTGCAAATATCATGATCCCATCCTAATATTTGGATACAATTTATATCTTTAATCAATGTGTAGAGCAGTCTTTTACGTGTAGTTTCACTCTCCATCGGTGGTCTCTCACACATGCTCACACACTCTCTCCCGAGGTGTCTTTCTCGCACACATGCTCTAGATATAACCCTCCCTCCCTCTCGTAACCATTTACAACTGTTTTCACTAACCTTTATCACAAGCACTCTTCCTCTCGCAAACATACACACGCACAATCCTCATCGACCCTTTCTATATACATGGACCTGCCTACGTGTCTCATGTACGCACATTATCTTTACGCCTGTCTCTCACGCATTGTCTCACACCTCTCTTCCTAATCGATGAGTATGATTCTAGCAGAGCATTCTGTAGGATGCCCCTTAAAGTTAGGTTGGATGAATAGTAATATCAGAGATAAAGGGGTTACCTTAGTCCGAGAACCTAGGGTTACAAATCCTAGCCGGCTTTGTCACTGGACATAGAGTCCTTCACAATTCTACTATCTTTGTCTTGTACAACTAGTCATCCATGGGTCTTCCTAAATGCGTCACGGGCCAACCAATGTGGAGCAGGTCGGAACCGAACGAAGGGCCTCACCTCGACCCACCGGACCTCACGCGGTGACACACCCTCTGCCCCCACGTCTCATTATCTTCTCACACCCACACATACCAACACAAACACCACACACACAGAAAATTTCTCTTGGTGCCTCTATTCCCTCCCCCCTTGCATATACACACTCAAGGGAATGGAATCTCTTGTC
>NW_025304721.1:0-797 GCF_018294505.1 Triticum aestivum
TCCTCTGGGCCGACCTAACACAACCGGGTGGAGAGGTCCACTGGTCAAAGCCCGTCCGTGCAAAGTCAAAGGGCTAGATCCCGTGGTCAAACGCTACAGGGTTAGCCGGGACGGGGGCCCTGGGGGGTAGCAATGCCACCGGAGCGTCGTACCGGGCCCTCATACATGCGGGGTGGTGTTGTGGCATGTCCGAAGAGGCGGCACGCGTCTCCGGGTTGTGGCCCCCCTCACGGACGGCAATGAAACGGTAGTAGACGTTCTGCGGTAACGATGCAGCGTGAATATTATTAAATACTTGGAGCGCGATAAAATCATGAGTTTTTTACACAACGTGGGCACATGTGCTATAGGACTGATGGTAATTTTTCATAATTTTTTGTGATGGAGAAGTATCTGAACACTTCCCTCTACGCGGATTGCTCTTCGCACGTCTACGACTGTGGCCGGCGGCCTCCGGGGGCTAGCATACCGTCAAATCTTGCGTAGGCGGCCGCTCACAAATCTAGAAGTGTTGAGGCGGTTGCAAACGCCCAGCACGCGTCTCCGGGGTGTGCCCCCCCCCCCCTCACGGACGCCACCGCCGCCGGCACCTGGAGGGGGGAAACGGACGCGTCGGGTCTACACGGAGTGGATGTAGCTGTGGGTTTGGCCCGGATGTTGCTCCAAAGTGTTCCTCTGGGCCGACCTAACACAACCGGGTGGAGAGGTCCACTGGTCAAAGCCCGTCCGTGCAAAGTCAAAGGGCTAGATCCCGTGGTCAAACGCTACAGGGTTAACCGGGACGGGGGCCCTGGGGG
>NW_025304722.1:0-797 GCF_018294505.1 Triticum aestivum
TTAAACACAAATAAGTATCAAACAGCTTTTTAAATGCTAAAAAAAATTTGTGGAGCCCACCTCGATCCCCCTCCATCTCGACCGCTATCCCACCTCGCCAGATCCGGTCCCCCTCGGCGCCGAGCACCCCCCAAGTCCACCGGCCGCCGCCGCCGACCCACCGCACCCTCGATTCCCCTACCCAACCGCCGCCGCCGACCCCCCGCACCCCGCGCACCGTCTTATAAAAAAATAAGTATCAAACAGCTTTTTAAATGCTACTGTCTTATAAAAAAATATTACTGTTATTATTTAAACAAGTTTGAACATATTTAAACATAAATAAGTATCAAACAGCTTTTTAAATGATAAAAAAAAAATTGTGGAGCCTGGGATTCGAACCCAGGACCTCCTGGTGTGAGAACTGGCTACTGACCAGTCGAGCTAGTAGAGGGGACTTGGTGTGGATTAGGTCAGGTGGGAGATAACCTGTTGGCTCGAGCAGAAATAAAAAAAAAGTACTAATGGCGCACCAGGGTGAGGTGCGCCATTAGTGTGGATATACTTATGGCGCACCGGGGGGTGGTGCGCCATTAGTATTGTGCCCCCATCCATATTTTTCCTCCCGGGCCCTCGATCCCCTTCTCGCCCTCGCCCTCGATCCCCTTCCCCTCCCCTCTCCTCTCCTCTCCCGACGCCGCTGCCCCGCCGCCTCGACGCCGCCCCGACGCCGCGATGCCGCCCCGACGCCGTGAGACGCCGCGACGCCGCCCTCTCCTCTCCCGACGCCGCCGCCCCGCCGCTTTCCCCACGGAGAA
>NW_025304723.1:0-797 GCF_018294505.1 Triticum aestivum
ACATATATACACAACAAGCATATCCAGCACACAAGTTTCATCATATATACATACATAACCAACACATATATAGTTCCATCCTTACATATTACAAAAGTTTCACATTATTCATCCTACACCGTTGTCCATCCATCCATATAACAAGTTCCAACCATGCAAGTTCATTGATACAAAATAAAAGCACAAATGGAAAAGAAGCACTCCATCCATGCAAGCTTCCGTGAATTAAATCAAATCTGCAAAATGATAAACAAGATGTTAGAAAAAGAAGAAGAAAATGAAGAAGAAGAAGAAGAAGACTATAAGAAATAAGCATACTTAAGTAAAATGGAGCTAACCTAGAAGAAAATGAAGAAGAAGAAGACTAGAAGAATACTAGAAGAAGACTAGAATAATAATAATAATAATAATAATAATAATAAGAAGAAGAAGAAGAAGAAGAAGAAGAAGACTATAATTAAGCTTATTATATAAACTTGGTCATTTTGTGCTAACATAAGTAATTTTGGAGTTAACCTATAGGAAACTAAGCATATTAGAGATAACTTAGCATATTAGAGCCAACTTAGGTAAAATGGAGCCAACCTAGCTAATTATGCCATCTTTGAGTGAACTAAGCATATTAGAGCTAACTTATGTCATTTTGGAAGAAGAAGAAGAAGAAGAAGACTATAAGCTTATTATGTAAACTTGGTCATTTTGTGCTAACATAAGTAATTTTGGAGCTAACCTATAGGAAACTAAGCATAGTAGAGATAACTTAGCATATTAGAGCTAACATATGTAACTAAGCATAT
>NW_025304724.1:0-797 GCF_018294505.1 Triticum aestivum
GGAGCCGCCCCGCCGCAGCGTGGCCGCCGCCACTCCGCCTCCGCCACTCGCCCCCGCCGCGGGAGCCGCCATGGGACAGCCGGAGCCGCAGCGGGTGGGAGCCGCCCGCCGGAGCCGCCGTAGGTGGGAGCCTCCGCCGCGGGAGCCGCCGTGGGACAGCCGGAGCCGCCGCGGGTGTGACCCGTCGCCGCGGGATCCGCCGCGGGCGTGAGCTGCCGCCCCGCCCATCCTCTCCCACCACTCGCCCATCCTCGCCCTCCGCTCGCCGATCTTCTTCTCCGCCGCCCCGCCTTCCTCTGCTCCTCCTCTGCCGCCGACGATCTCATCCGAGCCAGTAAGTTTTCTTTACATTCAAGTGTGCATTGTTTGAACAACATGCTTGTGGTTCTGTTCTTTCCACACAACATAATCTGATACATACATGATCCTTCTGGTTATGATTATTTTAGTGCATACATACATGATCCTTCCACACAGCAGGAACAATTATTCTGGAACAATTGCCGTATGTGAATTATCATGATCCAACGCCAATGCCACACTCGGTGCTAAAAGGGTTACAGTTTATGAGGACATATTGAATTAGTGAGGATTTCAGAAATTTGTAGTCCAAGCAACTCATACATTTGAAGTTTTGTTGCTTACCTTCCCATCCCATTGTGTTGCTATGCTCCTGAAGTTGCCTAACTATAGGAAAAGGAGGCCAAAGTTTTGCTATACTGGGTTATCCACAATAGTATCGGCAGCGATGTTTTGTTTTGTCACAACTACTCAAATATATAATCTAAATATATAAT
>NW_025304725.1:0-797 GCF_018294505.1 Triticum aestivum
AACTTAGGCGAGTGCTTGGACTGCAGCTAAGCCCCCGAGTGAGAGGGTTGCTCTTCACTCGGTAGGATTTTTATAACTTAGGCGAGTGCTTGGACTGCAGCCAAGCCCCCGAGTGAGAGGGTTGCTCTTCACTCGGTAGGATTTTTATAACTTAGGCGAGTGCTTGGACTGCAGCTAAGCCCCCGAGTGAGAGGGTTGCTCTTCACTCGGCAGGATTTTGATAACTTAGGCGAAACGGATTCGCAGCTAAGCCTCTGAGTGGGAGTCTGGCTCACCACTCGGTAGGATTTTGATAACTTAGGCGAAACGGATTCGCAGCTAAGCCTCTGAGTGGGAGTCTGGCTCACCACTCGGTAGGATTTTTACAAACTTAGGCGAAACGGATTCGCAACTAAGTCACCCACTGAGGGGAATTTTATTGGAAAATAAAAAGTGACAGATATTGTGGAGGAACTATGACACTATTATTTTGAGGTCCATGAACTACAAAAGTACTTTATTGCAACTCATCCGAGTGATAAAACTTAAGTGTAAAATGGGCGGAGTAGCTCCGCGTTCCAAGCTCGGGGCTCGTCGATATTATGCTCGACGTTGTAAAGACGGTACGCCCCGTTGTGGAGAACCTTGGTGACGATGAAGGGGCCTTCCCAAGAAGGAGCAAGCTTGTGTGGTTTGTGCTGATCCACTCGGAGAACCAAATCCCCTTCCTGGAAGGCTCGACCTCTCACATTTCGGGCGTGGAAACGGCGCAGAACTTGTTGGTAGATGGTCGATCGGATCAGAGCCATCTCCCTTTC
>NW_025304726.1:0-797 GCF_018294505.1 Triticum aestivum
GCACATGCTATGCGGGCGAAATGATGATACCATGCCAAGTTCCAACATTTTCAGAGTTCATTTTGTAGTGATTTTCAATTTCACCGTCATTTAGCTCTCTAAACAAATCGGTAAATGACTGAAAAACAGCAAATGATGTCAGAACGTGTTGGAAATTGATGGCGTCGCTTTGAAAGATGCATACTGAACGCAAAAATAGGCTGAAGTTCAAATAAGTTTAAAAAACATTGAAGTGCCCGTGTAACAGATGAGTTCTCGTCCGAAACCCTGATACTCCGAAAGAGATTGTCTAGTTTGTACACGAGCTGCGTCCAGTTTTCGCCGTGACCCTCTCTACTCTTTTGCACATGCTATGCGGGCAAAATGATGATGACATGCCAAGTTCCTACATTTTCAGAGTTCATTTTGTAGTGATTTTCAATTTCACCGTCATTTAGCTCCCTAAACAAATCGGTAAATGACTGAAAAACAGCAAATGATGTCAGAACGTGCTGGAAGTTCATGACGTCGCTTTGAAAGATGCATACTGAACGCAAAAATAGGCTGGAGTTGAAATAAGTTTAAAAAACATTGAAGTGCCAGTGTAACAGATGAGTTCTCGTCCGAAACCCTGATACGCCGAAAGAGATTGTCCAGTTTGTACAAGAGGTGCGTCCAGTTTTCGCCGTGACCCTCTCTACTCTTTTGCACATGCTATGCGGGCGAAATGATGATACCATGCCAAGTTCCAACATTTTCAGAGTTCATTTTGTAGTGATTTTCAATTTCACCGTCATTTAGCTCTCTAAACAAATCGG
>NW_025304727.1:0-797 GCF_018294505.1 Triticum aestivum
GCTTGTGATCCTGGCATGGTTAGCAGCAATAGAAACACACAAGAATATGATCCTACAGACTACTAAGAAGTGGTGGTGGTGTATCACAAATCCGTCAAGCAAATCTCAAATTCTTACCAGTTCTTACCCAGCAGCAGGCGGTGATCGGCAACCGTTGTAGTCAAAAACTCTCAAAGCTTGGATAGAGCGATTACCAGGGAGAGTCAAACACACGACGTAGATGTATGTGGAGCTGGGAAGGCTTATAGTATGGTAGCAAAAAGGGTCAGCAATAATCAATTCAGAGATGCAAAGTTGAATAAACGCTCAACGACGGTACTGTGCTGGTCCTAGGCTAGACTGTGCTAGAGACGCGAGCCTAGAACACCAACAAAATCACGGCGCGGCACGTAAACAAGGGAAAAGCACACTCTGAAATTTTTTTTTCGCTCTTTTTTTTGCGCTGCTTTTTTTTTTGCGAAAAATCACTATAATGGCGAGTGTCTCAAAACTCTTCCTAGGTCAAACTGACAGGATGGGCACGAAATTTTTTTTTTTCGACCAATTTTTTTTTTCGACTGCCCGGACCCAAAAACTGGAAACAGGTCAAAAAAAACTTCCTATAATGGCACCTGTCTCAAAACACTCAGAAACACCTAAAAATAGGATAGCCAGAAATTTTTTCGAAAAATGCGTTTTTGAAAATTTTTGGGCCTAAACGGAGCGTGGCTACCCGACTCTTTTTTTTTCCAAAACCTACTCCGGCAAGGAAACACGAATCGGAATCTAGATGGATCTCGAAAACAAACCTAATATGC
>NW_025304728.1:0-797 GCF_018294505.1 Triticum aestivum
TTTTTTGAGCTATTAGACCCTGAAATTGAAAAGCACTACAAATGAACTCTGAAAAGGTTGAAAGTTGCCATGGTGTCATCATTTCACCCACATAGCATGTGCAAGAAAGTAGAGAGGCTTACGACAAAAACTGGATGCACTTCGTGTACAAAACGGACAATCTCTTTCGAAGTATCAGGGTTTCATATGAAAACTCGTCTGTTACAAACGGATTTCATATTCTTGAATTTATTTGAACTCCATAGTTTTTCTGTGTTCAAAATGCACCATTCAAAGCCACATCATCAATTTTCAACCCTTTCTGACTTCATTTGTTATTTTTCATGCATTTACTGATTTTTTTGAGCTATAAAACCCTGAAATTGAAAAGCACTACAAATGAACTCTGAAAAGGTTGAAAGTTGGCATGGTGTCATCATTTCACCCACATAGCATGTGCAAGAAAGTAGAGAGGCTTACGGCAAAAACTGGATGCATTTCGTGTACAAAATGGACAATCTCTCTCGAAGTATCAGTGTTTCATATGGAAACTCGTCTGTTACAAACGGATTTCATTTTCTTGAAATTGTTTGAACTTCATATTTCTTTGTGTTCAAAATGCACCATTCAAAGCCACATCATCAATTTTCAACACTTTCTGACTTCATTTGTTATTTTTCATGCATTTACTGATTTTTTTGAGCTATAAGACCCTGAAATTGAAAAGCGCTACAAATGAACTCTGAAAAGGTTGAAAGTTGGCATGGTGTCATCATTTCACCCACATAGCACGTGCAAGAAAGTAGAGAGGCTTACGG
>NW_025304729.1:0-797 GCF_018294505.1 Triticum aestivum
TGTTGCTAAATTTATACCGCCTAGCTTCACATACCAACAAAAGAAAAAGTTTTTCTATGATTTGCGACATTACTTTTGGGATGACCCACATCTTTATAAAGAAGGAGTAGATGGTATTATTAGACGTTGTGTACCTGAGCATGAACATGAACAGATCCTACGCAAGTGTCACTCCGAAGCTTATGGAGGACATCACGCTGGAGATAGAACTGCACATAAGGTATTGCAATCCAGTTTTTATTGGCCTACTCTCTTCAAGGATGCCCGTAAGTTTGTTTTGTCTTGCGATGAATGTCAAAGAATTGGTAATATCAATAGACGTCAAGAAATGCCTATGAATTATTCACTTGTTATTGAGACATTTGACGTTTTGGGCTTTGATTATATGGGACCGTTTCCTGCCTCTAATGGTTACACTCATATTCTAGTTGCTGTTGATTACGTTACTAAGTGGGTAGAAGCTATTCCAACTAGTAGTGCTGATCACAACACTTCTATTAAAATGCTTAAGGAAGTTATTTTTCCGAGGTTTGGAGTCCCTAGATACTTAATGACTGATGGTGGTTCACACTTTATTCATGGTGCTTTCCGTAAGATGCTTTCTAAATACGACGTTAATCATAGGATTCATCTCCTTATCACCCTCAGTCTAGTGGTCAAGTAGAATTGAGCAATAGGGAGCTCAAATTAATTTTACAAAAGACTGTTAATAGGTCTAGAAAGAATTGGTCCAAGAAACTTGATGATGCATTATGGGCCTATAGAACTGCATATAAAAATCCTATGGGCATGTCTCC
>NW_025304730.1:0-797 GCF_018294505.1 Triticum aestivum
TTTTCAGCTCATTCTTCATCCTCCTGAATAGTTCTGCCATCTTCTTAAGAGCATGAGACTTTATCAATTTCTCTTTAACTGGCTTCTCCGGGTCCTCCTCTGGCGGTAGGGTGAAATTTTCCTTAAGCGTTGTCAAAAGATCTTCTGTCTGCATATCAGAGACATAAGACACCTCAGGGTCTTCTTTCTTAGGCTTTAACCATTGGTGGATACTGATCGGGATCTTGTCCATAACAAGAACCCCGCACTGAGCACGAAATGCATCCCTTGTCCGGATGGGTTCAATTGGCTTTCCATCATGCGCGATTGCTATGATCTCAAACCTTTCATCTGAGCGCAACTTTTTCTTCGGGCCTCGTTTCTTTATCGAAGTTGTGCTCGATTCGGAGGTCTAGAGAGGAAAACAAAGACGAGAGTTAATTAATATGTGTACATATGAAAAGAATGAATGCATCAATTAGCTAGTCAGCACGGGCTTAACTAATATATATACCTGGCCGGACTCGGTTCGGTCACCGGAGCCGTCATCACGGTCTCCTTCCTGTACCTGCATTGGGTCACCAGAGCCATGATAATCATAGCCTTCTTCTTGTACCGGCATTAATGGGTCACCGGAGCCATCATAATCATAGCCTTCTTCTTCACTACCTCGTCCTTCGAGACCATCAGTGTCGTTGAGAAACGACGCAACGACATCACTTCCTTTTGTGATTATGTCCCCCAACATTGCTTCTGTTGCTTCGTCTCGGGGGTGCTCCGTAGTTTCTGCAAAGATTTTCAACATGGAAATTATTATT
>NW_025304731.1:0-797 GCF_018294505.1 Triticum aestivum
CGCACGCGGACACGCCCGCGGCCTCCTTCCAGTGCGCGCCCACCGTGGCCGCGCCCCTGTTGGTCACCGCCGACCCCGCGCCACCCTGCCTAGCCAGGGCTACGCACGGCCACGCCCCTCCTCGCCTTATCGTCGACGGCCGTGCGCCCCGGAGCTCTGCTCCGCCCCTGAACACCACCTCCGCCGTCGCAGTTCGCGCACCCCGCCCTCGGTTGTTGCCGCTGCAGCCTGGGGGCCTCGCCGTGCCGCCCTCGCGCGCTGGTCGCCGCTCAGGCTTCGGCCACGCCCGCGGCGCCCATCGTCGGGTTCGCCCGCACGCCCGAACCGCTCGGGCTAGTGCCCGACACCCGGCACCCGATCCGTTAGGCCCCTATGGGCCTATGACAAGTGGGGCCTCAAGCCCCCAAAACAAAAAAAGGAGATAAAAAAAATAAATATTAATAATAATAAAAATATAATTAAATTAATTAATTAATTAATTAATTAAATTAATTAACTTAATTAATTATGTTTAATAAACCTAATTAAATAACTAACCTAACTAATCTGTTAATTAATCTAATTAACATGGTTAATTAGTTAACACACAATGACAATGGGACCCACCCGTCAGGTTGACCAAGTCAACCCTGTTGACTGCTGACGTCAGCATGACATCATGCTGACGTCATAAATTCATTTTTCGAATTAATTAATTAATTAATTAAATTCAAGAAATTAATAAAATCTTTAGAAAATCATATCTTTTAATCCGTAACTCGGATTAAAATATTTTCAACATGAAAGTTGCTCAGAAC
>NW_025304732.1:0-797 GCF_018294505.1 Triticum aestivum
CTTGACCTTATGACAACTAGAACCGGACACTTAATAAAACACACCCTTCCAAGTGCCAGATACAACCGGTGGTCGCTCTACCTCAGGGATATGAGGAGGGGATCGCCGGGTAGGATTATGCTATGAGATGTTACTTGGAGATGCTACTTGGAGGACGTCGACCTACCCTCTTCTGCCTGTTGCAAGACGAAGGTGACCAGAAGCGTAGTCTTCGACAGGATTAGTTATCCCCCTCTTATTCTGGCATTCTGCAGTTCAGTCCACTGATATGGCCTCCTTACACATATACCCATGCATATGTAGTGTAGTTCCTTGCTTGCGAGTACTTTGGATGAGTACTCACGGTTGCTTTCTCCCCCCTTTTTTCCCCTTTCCTTTCTTCCTGGTTGCCGCAACCAGATACTGGAGCCCAGGAGCCAGACGCCACCGTCGACGACGACCCCTACTACACCGGAGGTGCCTACTACTACGTGCTGCCCGCTGACGACGACCTGGAGTAGTTGGGAGGATCCCAGGCAGGAGGCCTGCGCCTCTTTCGATCTGTATCCCAGTTTGTGCTAGCCTTCTTAAGGCAACTTGTTTGACTTATGTCTGTACTCAGATATTGTTGCTTCCGCTGACTCGTCTATGATCGAGCATTTGTATTCGAGCCCTCGAGGCCCCTGGCTTGTATTATGATGCTTGTATGACTTATTTTATTTGTAGAGTTGTGTTGTGATATCTTCCCGTGAGTCCCTGATCTTGATCGTACACATTTGCGTGCATGATTAGTGTACGATTGAATCGGGGGCGTCACA
>NW_025304733.1:0-797 GCF_018294505.1 Triticum aestivum
CCCACATGACAAGTATCAATCTTTATCTCCTTCGACGGTCAGTGCCACATTAGCCAACATGAACAAGTGTTGATCTCATTGGACTTATATCCTGGCAAAATTCGGTGTCATTCTGAACCTGCTTCATGGGAGGCCTTTCGGGACGAGAAGGGTCCGTCTCGAAGCATGTTTTTGTCGACATCCTTGAAGCAGGGACGGAGCTACTTGGTAAGCATTGGGGTCAATTGGCCCCAATGAAATTAGGTAATTCTTCCTTAGTTTAGTACTAATTGCTATTCATTTATGAAAGATGACCCCATTGTCATAGACATGACCCCATCAAACTTTTTTTCTAGCTTCATCCCTGCCTTGAAGTGGACCAACAACCTTGTACCAACATCACTAGCATCATTGCCAAGTTTCGTAGCTTTTTGACGTTGTAAGGATTATCTAGGGCTTTCGCGTCGATAAATCATATAATACTTACGTTTTTTTCTGCGCCTGTTTTTTTCTGTGCTCGAGGGTGGGCTGCCATGCATGCGTGTCGTTGGGTTGTGTAAAGAAGCCCACCCATTGGACCGAGTGATGTCCGCCGCTGTTGCATGCGCCCGAGCGAGCCTACGTTGCGTGCAGTTGCATGCATGCGTCCGCTTCAGCCTACGTTGCATGCGTGCACATATGCGAAGGAGCACGCGCCGCAGAGCCATCCCCGGTTGACCCGACCGATGGCACATAGGGCAGCACTTAAACTTCGCATTTTGATTCACACTACAGTTTCCCACGCGTGTACACTCCCGATGCCGCGGTGGGTGGAAAAT
>NW_025304734.1:0-797 GCF_018294505.1 Triticum aestivum
TTCTTGCACATGCTATGTGGATGAAATGATGATATCATGCCAAGTTTCAACCTTTTCAGAGTTCATTTGAAATGCTTTTCAAATTTAGGGTCTTATAGCTCAAAATAATTAGTAAATGCATGAAAAATAACAAATGAAGTCAGAAAGGATTGAAAAATGATGATGTGGCTTTGAATGGTGCATTTTGAACAGACAAAAAGTCAGGAGTTCAAATAGGTTTTAAAAAATGAAATCCCTTTGTAACACACGAGTTTCCGGATGAAATCCTGATACTGTGAAAGAGATTGTCCGTTTTGTACACGAAGTGCATCCAGTTTTTGCCGTAACCCTCTCCACTTTCCTGCACATGCTATGTGGATGAAATGATGATATCATGCCATGCTTCAACCTTTTCAGAGTTCATTTGAAATGCTTTTCAATTTTAGGGTCTTATAGCTCAAAATAATTAGTAAATGCATGAAAAATAACAAATGAAGTCAGAAAGGATTGAAAAATGATGATCTGGCTTTGAATGGTGCATTTTGTACACACAAAAAGTCAGGAGTTCAAATAAGTTTTAAAAAATGAAATCCCTTTGTAACAGTCGAGTTTCCGGATGAAATCCTGATACTTTGAAAGAGATTGTCCGTTTTGTACACGAAGTGCATCCTGTTTTTGCCGTAACCCTCTCAACTTTCCTGCACATGCTGTGTGGATGAAATGATGATATAATGCCAAGTTTCAACCTTTTCAGAGTTCATTTAAAATGCTTTTGAATGTTAGGGTCTTATAGCTCAAAATAATTAGTAAATGCATGA
>NW_025304735.1:0-797 GCF_018294505.1 Triticum aestivum
AAATAAATGGCATGATGGCATGATGACATGATGCGATGCAAAAAATAAAAGAGCAAGCACAAAAGAAACACACGGCGAAACTCGGAAACCCTGGAAGTCTTCTGGAGCGTCGGTCTCGGGGCGTTACAACACTCCACCACTACAAGAGGATCTCGCCGCGAGATCTAGGATGGCACCGGAGGGAAAACGGAAGAGGAAGAGACGAGGTTAAACTAAGATGCTTCTTTGACCAATGAGTGAAACCAAAGAACCTTTTGAGGTTGAGCAATTTAAAAGAAAGAGCACAACTGAGAAGAACGAGATTGCAAACAATCCGTTAGAAAAGAGGAACAAGGAACATTACGAGGACTTGAAGGTTGCAAAGACATGAATCAAGAGTTTGATGGACAAGATAGAATTCGAAATCACTCCGGTTAAAACAAGATCAGAGAGGAAGAATTCGGGCAGCACTCTGGTTGAACAGAGATGCAAGACTTGATAAAATGAGAGAACTTGAGCAAAAGGAACACAACACTCCGGTTGAATGGATAAGTCAAGAAAAGAACATGATCCTGACAAAACAAGAAGATGGGTTGCAGAGAGGAGCATCACAATGCCTCCGGAATAGAAGAAAGAGTGGAATGGAATGAACGAAGTGAAACAAGATCTTGAGAGAGCACGATAACAACAAATGCTAGAACGGAGTTGTTGGAAAACCAACAACGAAAAGATAAGCTTGCTATGGTCTTGTGGAGTACATCTCAAATAATGAGGTGACAACCTGCCACTTACGAAAAACAAGATTGGATTGATATGAA
>NW_025304736.1:0-797 GCF_018294505.1 Triticum aestivum
CGAAGGCAACCTCACCGGCTTTGTGAGAGAGAATGGCGAGGACCCCTGACCGGTACGTGCCGACAATGGGTTTTCGCCGTCGGCGACGGCGATCGCGTCTACACTAAGCATCCACCCCTTCCCCCGGTGGACGTGATCTGCCAGGATGTTAGAGATGTGGCCACAGTTGTTGGTGTCAAAACCGGCGAATCTTGGGTAGGGGGTCCCAAACTATGCGTCTAGGGTTGATGGTAACAAGAGGCGGGGGAAACGATGTTTTACCCAGGTTCGGGCCCTCTTGATGGAGGTAGTACCCTACTTCCTGCTTGATTGATCTTGATGAGTATGAGGATTACAAGAGTTGATCTACCACGAGATCGTAATGGCTAAACCCTAGATGTCTAGCCTGTATGATTATGATTATGATCGACTCTATGGACTAAACCCTCCAGTTTATATAGACACCAAAGGGTCCTAGGGTTGTACAGAGTCGGTTTACAAAGGAAGAATCTACATATCCGAACGCCAAGCTTGCCATCCACGCAAAGGAGAGTCCCATCTGGACACAGGAAGAAGTCTTCTGTCTTGTATCTTCATAGCCCATTAGTCCGGCCCATGTTAATAGTCCAGACGCCCGAGGACCCCTTAATCCAGGACTCCCTCAGTAACCCATGAATCAGGCTTCAATGATGATGTGTTCGGCGCGCAGATTGTCTTCGGTATTGCAAGGCGGGTTCCTCTTCCGAATACTTCAAAACAGCCTGCGAACATAGAAAACATGCCCGGCTCTGCAAAACAAGTACCACACACACACACAC
>NW_025304737.1:0-797 GCF_018294505.1 Triticum aestivum
TTTGGCCTTCATTTAAAACAATGTGGAATAGTTTCACAACTCACGCCACCTGGTACACCATAGCGTAATGGTGTGTCCAAACGTTGTAACCGTACTTTATTAGATATGGTGCTATCTATGATCTCTCTTACCAATTTACTACTATCGTTTTGGGGTTATGCATTAGAGACAGCTGTATTCACGTTAAATAGGGCACCATCAAAATCCGTTGAGACGACACCGTATGAACTGTGGTTTGACAATAAACCGAAGCTGTCGTTTTTGAAAGTTTGGGGATGCAATGCTTATGTCAAAAGGCTTCAGCTTGATAAGCTCGAACCCAAATCGGAGAAGTGCGTCTCCATAGGATACCCTAAGGAAACAATTGGGTATGCCTTCTACCACAGATCCGAAGGCAAGATCTTTGTTGCCAAGAATGGAACCTTTCTAGAGAAGGAGTTTCTCTCGAAAGAAGTGAGTGGGGGGAAAGTAGAACTTGATGAGGTAATTGTACCTTCTCTCAATTTGGAAGGTAGCTCATCTGAGAAATCTGTTCCCATGATGCGTACACCAACTAGAGAGGAAGCTAATGGTGATGATCATGAACCTTCAGATCAAGTTACTACTGAGCCTCGTAGGTCAACCAGAGCCCGATCCGCACCAGAGTGGTACGACAATCCTGTTCTGGACGTCATGATACTTGAACATGACGAACCTATGAACTATGAAGAAGCTATGATGAGCCTAGATTCGGATAAATGGCTTGAGGCCATGAAATCTGAGATAGGATCCATGTATGAGAACAAAGTGTGGACTTT
>NW_025304738.1:0-797 GCF_018294505.1 Triticum aestivum
CCACTAATAGCGGAGAACAAATGAAGAGATTATAGTAGGGTACGAAACCACCTCAAAGTTATTCTTTCCAATCAATCCGTTGAGCTATTCCTATAAGTGTCACAAACAGCCCTAGAGTTCGTACTAGAATAACACCTTAAGAAACAAATCAACCAAAACCCTAATGTCACCTAGATATTCCAATGTCACCTCAAGTATCCGTAGGTATGATTATACGATATGCATCACAGAATCTCAGATTCATCTATTCAACCAACATATAGAACCTCAAAGAGTGCCCCAAAGTATCTACCGGAGAGTCAAGACGAAAACGTGTGCCAACCCCTATGCATTGGTTCATGGGCGGAACCCGCAAGTTGATCACCAAAACATACATCAAGTGAATCAATATAATACCCCATTGTCACTACGGGTATCCCACGCAAGACATACATCAAGTGTTCTCAAATCCTTAAAGACTCAATCTGATAAGATAACTTCAAAGGGAAAACTCAATCCATTACAAGAGAGTAGAGGGGGAGAAACATCATAAGATCCAACTATAATAGCAAAGCTCACGATACATCAAGATCGTACCACCTCAAGAACACGAGAGAGAGAGAGAGATCAAACACATAGCTACTGGTACATACCCTTAGCCCCGAGGGAGAACTAGTCCCTCCTCGTCATGGAGAGCACCGGGATGATGAAGATGGCCACCGGAGAGGGATTCCCCCCTCCGACAGGGTGCCAGAACGGGTCTAGATTGGTTTTCAGTGGCTACGGAGGCTTCTGGCGGCGGAACTCCCGATCTATTC
>NW_025304739.1:0-797 GCF_018294505.1 Triticum aestivum
ACACACTTTTGTGTTTTGTCTAATTGCAGGTGTATGGGACATTTTTACAATCCACATATGAAAATAAGGCAAAAGGAGAAGTTTGGGGTCTATTCAAAAAGTTATCTGACGTCACTTTTAGGCCAAGAGAAGATAGAGTCCAAGTCTCTCATGTTCTGGATTCAGATTCGGACTGCACAGACATACCTGACTCAAAACTCCAACAACCTTTTCATACGGACTCCGAATTGGGTGATTCTTTTTTTGTTGGAAACAAGATTTCGTGATCCTTCCAACCAATTGGATTCACCTTCAAATTCGCCCGGAGTATTGAGATATCGACGAAACAATCTGACGCTGCAGCAGAATCTGAGTCAAACAACAAGTCCAAAGGTGTTGCATCACCTCCACTTGGGCCCATGAGCCTTGTACGACCTAGGGTTGCTTTTAGGCTGCCTTGGGACATCCTCCCACCTCCTTGGCCGCCACCCCTTGCTCCTATATAAGTAGATCCATCTAGTAGCTTTTTCTTTGGGTTTTGTTTAGATTAAAAGTTCGCCATAGCTGCAACTTCGCGTACTTCGTTTGTGTTCAACGACCAGACAAAGGCGTCACAGAACCCACCTTGATCAATAAAGCTTTCATCTTATATTCGTAATATCCAGATTGCAATCTCAGTTTCTTGCTTATTCTTCGTTTGCACGCAGGAAACAGACCCTCGTGGTCAGGTTGATCGTGCTCCGGCGTGGCCAATAACCTCTCGGAGTTGGTTTAGCGATTGCTAAGGCGCGACGTCCTCGCACGTTCGTAGTCGGATC
>NW_025304741.1:0-797 GCF_018294505.1 Triticum aestivum
TTCTCAGGTTCACGATGTGTTCCATGTGTCACAGCTCCGCCGATGCTTCAAGGATCCAATCCGAGCTGTGGATCATGAAGTGCTCGAATTGCAGCAAGACCTCTCCTATAAAGAGCATCCGGTCCGCATTCTCGACCAAGCTGAACGCCGCACACGTCAGAAGGCGATCAAGTTTCTCAAAGTCCAGTGGTCGCACCATTCTGAAGATGAGGCCACTTGGGAACGAGAGGATCGTCTGCGCGAAGAATACCCCGCACTGTTTTCTTCTACCTCCTAAATCTCGGGACGAGATTTCTTGTAGTGGAGGAGATTTGTAACACCCTGAGAATCATGCTACAGTAACCCCTAGTGATTAAGCTAGTCATGTTGCTAAACAGGGCTTGATCACATTTGAATCACACCCTTTTCAAACTCTTAGTTCAAATTCAAATATAATTAACGTGGAAAATAAAAGTTTTCAAAAATTCCAACAAAATTGTTCAGTGGGTGCTAAATAATACACTGGTAATTGTCGTGGAGAAAACACATTTTTATAAAATATCTAAATACTTTTAAATGAAATAAACAGGAAAGGAAATAAACAAATAAAAGAAAAGAGAAAACAAAACAGAAAACAGAACAAAGAAAAAAAAGGAACAAAAGCCCCCCCCACTGGACCTGGCCCAACTGGGCCACCCCAGGCCCAGCCGGCCGGCCCAACCCCCCTCACCTTATCCCCTGCCCCCCCACCGACAGCCTCGCTTCCCCCCCCCGAAATATCTCACCCCCCCCGGTCTGGATCGAGGAGGAGACCGACG
>NW_025304742.1:0-797 GCF_018294505.1 Triticum aestivum
TCCAGGACCCCAAAACAGTGAGTAATAGTCCACAAAATGGGCCAGAATCGAACAAAACTGTGAGTGTTGACGACCGACACGTAAGCGCACCTTGGGTTTCAACAACTATGGAAATCGCTTTGGGGCCCCAAATCGGTGAGTAATAGTCCATGAAACGGGTCAGAATCGGCCAAAACTGCGAGTGTTGATGAACGACACGTAAACACACCCCAGGGTTCGTTACTCGTGGAAATCACTCCGGGACCCCAAAACAGTGAGTGATAGTCCACGAAATGGGCCAGAATCGGTCAAAACTATGAGTGTCGATGACCGACAGGTAAACGCACCCCAGGGTCCGTTACTCGTGGAAATCACTGCGGGAACCTAAAACAGTGAGTAATAGTCCACGAAACGGGCAGAATCGAACAAAACTGCGAGTGTTGATGACCGACACGTAAGCGCACCTTGGGGTTTAACAACTGTTCAAATCGCTTTGGGGCCCGAAAACGGTGAGTAATAGTCCACGAAACGGGTCAGAAACGGCCAAAACTGCGAGTGTTGATGACCGACATGTAAACACACACAAGGGTTCGTTACACGTGGAAATCACTCCGGGACCCCAAAACAATGAGTAATAGTCCACAAAATGGGCCAGAATCGAACAAAACTTTGAGTGTTGACGACCGACACGTAAGCGCACCTTGGGGTTCAGCAAGAATGGAAATCACTTTCGGACCCCAAAACGGTGACTAATAGTCCATGAAACGGGTCTGAATCGGCCAAAACTATGAGTGTCGATGACCGACACGTAAACGCAC
>NW_025304743.1:0-797 GCF_018294505.1 Triticum aestivum
GGTCGACCATCTACCAACAAGATCTGCGCCGTTTCCACGCCCGAAATGTGAGAGGTCGAGCCTTCCAGGAAGGGGATTTGGTTCTCCGAGTGGATCAGCACAAACCACACAAGCTTGCTCCTTCTTGGGAAGGCCCCTTCATCGTCACCAAGGTTCTCCACAACGGGGCGTACCGTCTTTACAACGTCGAGCATAATATCGACGAGCCCCGAGCTTGGAACGCGGAGCTACTCCGCCCATTTTACACTTAAGTTTTATCACTCGGATGAGTTGCAATAAAGTACTTCTGTAGTTCATGGGTTTAGAAATAATTGTGTCATCACTTTTTATTTTTGTCCACATAAAAACTCCCCCTCAGTGGGTGGCTTAGCCGCGAATCCGTTTCGCCTAAGTTTGTAAAAACCCTATCGAGTGGTGAGCCAGACTCACACTCGGAGGCTTAGCTGCGAATCCGTTTCGCCTAAGTTTACCAAAATCCTACCGAGTGGTAAGCCAGCCTTCCACTCGGGGGCTTAGCTGCAGTCCAAGGACTCGCCTAAGTTTATCAAAATCCTACCGAGTGGTAAGCCAGCCTTCCACTCGGGGGCTTAGCTGCAGTCCAAGCACTCGCCTAAGTTGTGAAAATCCTACCGAGTGAAGAGCGATCCTCACACTCGGGGGCTTAGCTGCAGTCCAAGGACTCGCCTAAGTTTATCAAAATCCTACCGAGTGGTAAGCCAGCCTTCCACTCGGAGGCTTAGCTGCAGTCTAAGGACTCGCCTAAGTTTATCAAAATCCTACCGAGTGGTAAGCCAGCC
>NW_025304744.1:0-797 GCF_018294505.1 Triticum aestivum
CCCCTCGCACGCCCCAGCCATGGCCGACGCCATCGCCGCCACCCCCTCGCCGTAGCCACGCCCTCCGTCCACCCCACGCCGTGCCACCGTGTCCAGGAGCTTCGCCGCCGTCCACTTCATCGAGCTAGCCGAGCCCCGTGTGCTCGAGCGGCCCGAGACCACCGCACCGACCTCGCCCGAGCTCGCCGTCGCCGGAGATCCCTTTCAACGCCGTCGCTGCCTCAGCTCGTCCCCGACCCCGCCGGTGGCCTCTACGGGAGCGCTGTGAGGCTAGCTACTCCTCCGACCCTCTCTCTCTCATTTCCGAGCCGTGTAGCCACCGCACGAGGATCACACGCCCGCACCGTCGCGGACCTCGTCGCCGACGTGCTTCCGGCCACACTCCGGCCACAAGATGGTGTCCATCTTGCTCACCGAGTCCCACAACACCTAGCTAGCCACTCCACGAGCCTCACCGACCCCTCTAGCGCCAAGTTCATCCTCGACCGAACCCCGGTGGCCGCCAAAGTCGTCGCCGGCGCCAACTCCGGCCACCCCGACCCCAACGGACTCCGCCAAGAGCTGCGGTTTGTCCTCAGCTCCACTCCGGTGGTCTCCGCGGTCCATTTGGTGGCCGAAATGGCCAAAACCACTCCCGCCGCCGCGTCGGGCTCGCCGGCGGCTAAACGCCGGCAGCCGACTTTGACTTTGACCACGGGTGGGCCCTGGTTGACTCTCCTGAGTCAATGACAGGTGGGGCCCAGCCCTGCTAATTATACAGGATTAGTTTTAATTAAATCTTAATTAAAATAATCACC
>NW_025304745.1:0-797 GCF_018294505.1 Triticum aestivum
CTTTGAAAGAGATTGTCCGTTTTGTACACGAAGTGCATCCAGTTTTTGCCGTAACCCTCTCAACTTTCTTGCACATGCTATGTGGATGGAAATACCATGCCAACTTTCAACCTTTTCAGAGTTCATTTGAAATGCTTTTCAATTTTAGGGTCTTATAGCTCAAAATAATTAGTAAATGCATGAAAAATAACTAATGAAGTCAGAAAGGATTGAAAAATGATGATGTGGCTTTTCATGGTGCATTTTGAACACACAAAAAGTCAGCAGTTCAAATAAGTTTTAAAAAATGAAATCCCTTTGTAACAGACGAGTTTCCGGATGAAATCCTGATACTTTGAAAGAGATTGTCCGTTTTGTACACGAAGTGCATCCAGTTTTTGCCGTAACCCTCTCAACTTTATTGCACATGCTATGTGGATGAAATGATGATACCATGCAAACTTTCAACCTTTTCAGAGTTCATTGGAAATGCTTTTCAATTTTAGGGTCTTATAGCTCAAAATAATTAGTAAATGCATGAAAAATAACAAGTGAAGTCAGAAAGGATTGAAAAATGATGATGTGGCTTTGAATGGTGCATTTTGAACACACTAAAAGTCAGGAGTTCAAATAAATTTAAAAAAATGAAATCCCTTTGTAACAGACGAGTTTCCGGATGAAATCCTGATACTTTGAAAGAGATTGTCCGTTTTGTACACGAAGTGCATCCAGTTTTTGCCGTAACCCTCTCAACTTTCTTGCACATGCTATTTGGATGGAAATACCATGCCAACTTTCAACCTTTTCAGAGTTCATTT
>NW_025304746.1:0-797 GCF_018294505.1 Triticum aestivum
AACAGACAATCTCTTTCAAAGTATCAGGATTTCATCCGGAAACTCGTGTGTTACAAAGGGATTTCATTTTTTAAAACTTATTTGAACTCCTGACTTTTTGTGTGTTCAAAATGCACCATTCAAAGCCACATCATCATTTTTCAATCCTTTCTGACTTCATTTGTTATTTTTCATGCATTTACTAATTATTTTGAGCTATAAGAACCTAAAATTGAAACGCATTTTAAATGAACTCTGAAAAGGTTGAAAGTAGGCATGATATCATCATTTCATCCACACAGCATGTGCAAGAACGTTGAGAGGTTTACGGCAAAAATTGGATGCACTTCGTGTACAAAATGGACAATCTCTTTCAAAGTATCAGGATTTCATCCGGAAACTCGTCTGTTACAAAGGGATTTCATTTTTTAAAACCTATTTGAACTCCTGACTTTTTGTGTGTTCAAAATGCACCATTCAAAGCCACATCATCATTTTTCAATCCTTTCTGACTTCATTTGTTATTTTTCATGCATTTACTAATTATTTTGAGCTATAAGACCCTAAAATTGAAAAGCATTTCAAATGAACTCTGAAAAGGTTAAAACTTGGCATGATATCATCATTTCATCCACATAGCATGTGCAGGAAAGTTGAGAGGGTTACGGCAAAAACTGGATGCACTTCGTGTACAAAACAGACAATCTCTTTCAAAGTATCAGGATTTCATCCGGAAACTCGTCTGTTACAAAGGGATTTCATTTTTTAAAACTTACTTGAACTCCTAACTTTTTGTGTGTTCAAAATGCACCATTCAA
>NW_025304747.1:0-797 GCF_018294505.1 Triticum aestivum
AAAACAAGTTAGACGTCCTCTAATTGTTGTTGCAAGTTTTTACGTGGTTTGTAGGTTTCTAGCAAGAACGTTTTCTTACCTACGTATGACCACAACGTGATTTGCCAATTTCTATTTACCCTTCATAAGGACCCTTTTCATCGAATCCGTTCCGACTAAAGTAGGAGAGACAGACACCCGCTAGCCACCTTATGCATCTAGTGCATGTCAGTCGGTGGAACCTGTCTCACGTAAGCGTACGTGTAAGGTCGGTCCGGGCCGCTTCATCCTACAATGCCGCCGAAACAAGAAACGACTAGTAGCGGCAAGAAGAATTGGCAACATCAACGCCCACAACTTCTTTGTGTTCTACTCGTGCATAGTAACTACGCATAGGCCTGGCTCTGATACCACTGTTGGGAATCGTAGCATAATTTTAAAATTTTCCTACGCTCACCAAGATGCATCTATGGAGTATACTAGCAACGAGGGGAAAGGAGTGCATCTACATACCCTTGTAGATCGCGAGCGGAAGCGTTCCAATGAACGTGGATGACGGAGTCGTACTCGCCGTGATCCAAATCACCGATGACCGAGTGCCGAACGAACGGCACCTCCGCGTTCAACACACGTACGGTGCAGCGACGTTTCCTCCTTCTTGATCCAGCAAGGGGGAAGGAGAGGTTGATGGAGATCCAGCAGCACGACGACGTGGTGGTGGATGTAGCGGGATGCCGGCAGGGCTTCGCCGAGCATATACGAGAGAGAGAGGTGTTGCAGGGGAGAGGGAGGCGCCCAAGGCTGTGATGTTGCTGCCC
>NW_025304748.1:0-797 GCF_018294505.1 Triticum aestivum
GTTAACTGAAACATGGATATCTGACTCATACGGAGTCCGTTTTGGCTCCACAAGTAGTCAAAACGTTTGTGACGACCAGATGCTTCAAAGGTTCTTTCATAGGGAACTTTTGGAGAACTTTTCTTAAGTAGTTCGTTTAGAAACTTGTATAGAAACTTTCTTAATGAGCACTCGACAAACGCATTTCGAGAACATACACAAAGTCACAGCTATGGACCTAGTGCATCATCATAACTGAGGTCTCTTGCATTTCCCTACAAGTAATTGGATCTCATATGGAGATGTTTAGTGAAGTAGAATGGAAAACATCGAATGCAACTACACAAGAACTAGTCTGTAACTGTGGTTCGGAATCAATTTTGCGCGGTGTTAAGTGAAACATGGATATCTGACTCATACGGAGTCCGTTTTGGCTCCACAAGTAGTCAAAACGTTTGTGCTGACCAGATGCTTCAAATGATTCTTTCATTGGGAACTTTTGGAGAACTTTTCTTAAGGAGATCGTTCAGAAACTTGTATAGAAACTTTCTTAATGAGCACTCAACAAACGCATTTCGGTAACATACACAAAGTCCCAGCTATAGACCTAGTGCATCATCATAATTGAGGTCTCTTGCATTTCCCTGCAAGTAATTGGATCTCATATGGAGATGTTTAGTGAAGTACAATGGAAAAAAATCGAATGCAACTACACAAGAACTAGTCTGTAACTGTAGTTCGGAATCAGTTTTGCGCCGTGTTAACTGAAACATGGATATCTGACTCATACGGAGTCCTTTTTGGCTCCAGAAGTAGTC
>NW_025304749.1:0-797 GCF_018294505.1 Triticum aestivum
GATAGGTATGTCTTTATTGACGTATGTAATACAATGTGATTTTTTAACCAAAGTTATTTTAAATCAAGTGATACAACAGATTCCAAAGTAACTCATATTTTGTCCATATAACTTCCTTAGGAGTGAGTTTCCATGACAACGATGCTTCTTCTACGATACTATGTTCACTTTAATATCTTAGGAAGGTTAAGATCCCCCCCCCCACACACACACACTCACACACACATCAAAATTAAACTTAGATGTGACTGACATGGCATAACTCCATTGTGTGGCAATGCATGATGGGTTGACGCAGATCACCGTTATTCTGCCATGAAAGTACCTCAGGTCTTCAGGTTGGTGATCAAGTGCAAGAACGTCTACGGTGACTATGAGAGCAAGGCGGTGGGTGCCCTCGATGGCACTGGCGCCTTTAGCGTGCCCCTGGCCGCCGACCTCCATGGCGCCGACTGCATCGCTCAGCTCCACAGGCCACAACGCCACCTCCAACGTGTCGTGCCTCGGACAGGAGCCATCCAATTTCGTGCCAGTGTCCGAGGGCACCAACTTCGGCGTCGTCGCGTAGGCTAAGAAGGAACGTGGTGGCATCTCCAGGGTGTGGGTCGGCGACCCTGTGCGGGCCGATCAAGAAGCACATCATCGAGCACTTCCACCACAAGAAGCCCGTGCAACCGAAGCCAGAGCCCTAGCCCCAGCCCCACCCGGACTACGGACCGTGCCTAAGCCGCAGCCCAAGTCGCAGCCCCACCCGGACTACCACCCCGTCCCTCCCACGGCCACCTACAACAGCGGCG
>NW_025304750.1:0-796 GCF_018294505.1 Triticum aestivum
TCGGTGAGATTTTACAGTTTTTCGTAGTTTAGATCGAGTCTGTTCTTCATACCTACAGTCCACGAAAAAGCCACAAAAAAAAATTAGGGTTAGTTCATCATATCCGAACCAATCTGAGCCTTTGCATAATCTTTTTAGGGTTTTTGCTTTGTTGAATTTGCGGTTGCATCGTCGTGTCAAGTTGCTGGTCTTAGAGTCTAGTCTTTTAGAGTTTCGAGTTCTGGTCATAAGTTGTCACGCCGCCGCCGCACCATCATCATCGCCTTGCCATCTACCACCATTGCTGATCCGCCACCGCTTTGAATCCGTATCCATCTACCACCACCGCTGCCATATACCACCACCGCTGCCATATACTACCGCCATATATCCACCACCAATCCGAGTTCTCTTCATAGTCGGTTTGTTTTAGAGATCCATATATTTTCCGTTTCGTGTTTCCTTGCCTGAGTAGGTCTCGGAAAAAAAAAAATTCGGCAGTTTTTAGGCCAAAATTTCGGCAACCAAAAATATTTCGGCAACCAAAATTTCGACAACCAAAATTTCGGCAGTTTTTTTTTGCGCTTGTTTTTCGGCAGTCTGGAGACCCCCGAGCAGTTTTTAGGCCAAAATTTCGGCAACCAAAAATATTTTTTCCCTATCCTATTTTTAGGCCCCGGGTAGTGTTTTGAGACACTCGCCATCATAGTGATTTTTTGTCGCACTTTTTCGTCGTCGCTGCCCTGATTTCCGAAAAAAAAAGTCAAAAAATTTTTGTGCCCATCCTGTCAGTTTGACCTGGGAAGAGTTTTGAGAC
>NW_025304751.1:0-796 GCF_018294505.1 Triticum aestivum
GGGTGCGTTTACGTGTCGGTCATCAACACTCGCGGTTTTTGTTGATTTTGACCCGTTTCGTGGACTATTACTCACTGTTTTGGGGTCCCGAAGTGATTTCCATGCTTGTTGAAAAACAAGATGCGCTTACGTGTTGGTCATCAACACTGACAGTTTTTGACGATTCTGGCCTGTTTCTGGACTATTACTCACTATTTTGGGGTCCCGGAGTGACTTCCACGATTAACAAACCCCGGGGTGCATTTACGTGTCGGTCATCAACACTCGCGGTTTTTATCGATTCTGACCCGTTTCGTGGACTATTACTTAATATTTTGGGGTCCCGAAGTGATTTTCCTGCTTGTCCCGTTTCATGGACTATTACTAACTGTTTTGGGGTCCCGGAGTGATTTCCATGATTAACAAACCCTGGGGTGCGTTTACGTGTCGGTCATCAAGACTCATAGTTTTGGCCGATTCTGGCCCGTTTCATGGACTATTACTCACTCTTTCAGGGTCCCGGAGTAATTTCCGTGATTAACGAACCCTAGGGTGCGTTTACGTGTCGGTCATCAACACTCGTGGTTTTTGTCGATTCTGACCCGTTTCGTGGACTATTACTCACCGTTTTGGGGTCACAAAGTGATTTCCATGCTTGTTGAACAACAAGGTGCGCTTACGTGTAGGTCATCAACATTGACAGTTTTGGCCGATTCTGGCCCGTTTTGTGGACTATCACTCACTATTTGGGGGTCTCGCAGTGACTTCCACGATTAACGAACCCTGGGGTGCGTTTACGTGTCGGTCATCAACACTC
>NW_025304752.1:0-796 GCF_018294505.1 Triticum aestivum
ATGGAAATCGATTCGGGAACCCCAAAATGGCGAGTAATAGTCCATGAAACGGGTCAGAATCGACAAAAACCGCGAGTGTTGATGACCGACATGTAAGTGCACCCCGGGGTTAGTTAATCATGGAAATCACTCTGGGACCCCAAAGGACTGATTAATAGTCCACGAAACGGGCCAAAATCGGCCAAAACTATGAGTGTTGATGACCGACACGTAAGAGCACCTCAGGGTTCAACAACTATTGAAATCGTTTTGGGACACCAAAACAATGAGTAATAGTCCATGAAACGGGCCAGAATTGATAAAAACTGCGAGTGTTGATGACTGAAACGAAAACGCATCCGGGGTTCGTCAATCGTGGAAATCCGTCTGGGATCCCAAAACTGAGTAATAGTCCAGGAAACAGGCCAGAATCGACCAAACTGCGAGTCTTGACGACCAACACGTAAGCATACCTTGGGGATCGACAACCATGGAAATCGCTTTGGGACCACAAAACGTTGAGTAATAGTCCACGAAACAGGTCAGAATCAACCAAAACCGCGAGTGTTGATGACCGACACTTAAACACGCCCCGGGGTTCGTCAATGGTGGAAATCACACCGGGACGCCAAAACATTGAGTAATAGTCCACGAACCAGGCCAGAATCGGCCAAAATTGTGAGTGTTGATGACCGACATGTAAGCGCATCTCGGGGTTAGTTAATCGTGGAAATCACTCCGGGCCCCCAAAGGAGTGATTAATAGTCCACGAAACGGGCCAGAATCGGCCAAAACTATGAGTGTTGATGACCGACAC
>NW_025304753.1:0-796 GCF_018294505.1 Triticum aestivum
GCCTCTATCAAGTGGTATCAGATTTCCAGGTTGCTCGGTGAGATTTTACAGTTTTTTAGTAGTTTAGATCGAGTCTGTTCTTCATACCTATAGTCCACGAAAAAGCCACAAAAAAATTAGGGTTAGTTCATCATATCCGAACCAATCTGAGCCTTGCATAATCTTTTTAGGGTTTTGCTTTGTTGAATTTGCGGTTGCATCGTCGTGTCTAGTTGCTGGTCTTAGAGTCTAGTCTTTTAGAGTTTCGAGTTCTGGTCATAAGTTGTCACGCCGCCGCCGCACCATCATCATCGCCCCTGCCATCTACCACCACCGCACCGAATCCGTATCCATATACCACCACCAATCCGTGTCCATATACCACCACCGATCCATATCCATATACTACCACCGCTACCACCACCGCTGCCATATACCACCACCATATATCCACCACCAATCCGAGTTCCTTGCATATTAGGTTTGTTTTCGAGATCCATCTAGATTCCGATCCGTGTTTCCTTGCCGGAGTAGGAGTCGGGTAGCCACGCTCCGTTTAGGCCCAAAAATTTTCGAAAACGCATTTTTCGAAAAAATTTCTGGCTATCCTATTTTTAGGTGTTTCTGAGTGTTTTGAGACAGGTGCCATTATAGGAAGTTTTTTTTGACCCGTTTCCAGTTTTTGGGTCCGGGCAGCCGAAAAAAAAAAATTGGTCGAAAAAATTTCGTGCCCATCCTGTCAGTTTGAGCTAGGAAGAGTTTTGAGACACTCGCCATTATAGTGATTTTTCGCAAAAAAAAAGCAGCGCAAAAAAAA
>NW_025304754.1:0-796 GCF_018294505.1 Triticum aestivum
ATATGCATCACACAATCTCAGATTCATCTATTCAACCAACACATAGAACCTCAAAGAGTGCCCCAAAGTTTCTACCGGAGAGTCAAGATGAAAACGTGTCCCAACCCCTTTGCATAGGTTCATGGGCGGAACCCGCAAGTTGATCACCAAAACGTACATCAAGTGAATCACGTGATATCCCATTGTCACCACAGATACGCACGGCAAGACATACATCAAGTGTTCTCAAATCCTTAAAGACTCAATCCGATAAGATAACTTCAAAGGGAAAACTCAATCCATTACAAGAGAGTAGAGGGGGAGAAACATCATAAGATCCAACCACTACTAGGAAAAGGGCTATAGATAATATGGACACTAATGGCGCACCACACATGTGGTGCGCCACTACTATATACTAATGGCGCACCATGTGTTGGTACGCCATTAGTGTCCAATACTAATGGCGCTCCACATCCACGGTGCGCCACTACTAACAATTTTTTTTATTTTTTTTTCAAAACTAGTAATGGCGCACCACACCCTTGGTGCGCCACTACTAACAAATTTTTTTTATTTTTTTTCAAGACTAGTAATGGCGCACCAGGGGACAGTGTGCCATTACTAGTTTTAACTAGTAATGGCGCACCACACCCTCGGTGCGCCACTACTAACAAATTTTTTTATTTTTTTCAAAGTTAGTAATGGCGCACCGTGGGTGCGGTGCGCCATTACTAGTTAAACTAGTAATGGCGCACCACACCCTTTTTTTTAACTGAAAAGGCGGTCCACGGGGGGGTGCATTCGGTGGAATTTT
>NW_025304755.1:0-796 GCF_018294505.1 Triticum aestivum
CTTTTTTGAAGTCCAGCCTATTTTTGCGTTCACTATGCATCATTCAAAGCGACGTCATCAATTTCCAACACGTTCTGACATCATTTGCAGTTTTTCAGTCATTTGCCGATTTGTTTAGAGAGCTAAGTGATGATGAAATTGAAAATCACTACAAAATGAAATCTGAAAATGTTGGAACTTGGCCTGGTATCATCATTTCACCCGCATAGCATGTGCAAAGAGTAGAGAGGGTCACGGCAAAAACTAGACGCACCTCGTGTACAAACTGGACAATCTCTTTCGAAGTATCAGGATTTCGGACGAGAACTCATCTGTTACACGGGCACTTCAATGTTTTTCACAATTTTTTGAACCCCAGCCTATTTTTGCGTTCACTATGCATCATTCAGAGTGACTCATCAATTTGCAACACGTTCTGACATCCTTTGCTGTTTTTCATTCATTTACCGATTTGTTTAGAGAGTTAAATGACGGTGAAATTGAAAATCACTACAAAATGAACTCTAAAAATGTTAGAACTTGGCATGGTATCATCATTTCACCCGCATAGCATGTGCAAAAGAGTAGAGAGGGTCATGGCGAAAACTGGACGCACCTCGTGTACAAACTGGACAATCTCTTTCGGAGTATCAGGGTTTCGGATGAGAACTCATCTGTTACATGGGCAGTTCAATGTTTTTTAAACTTTTTTGAACTCCAGCCTATTTTTGCGTTCACTATGCATCATTCAAAGCGACGTCATCAATTTCCAACACGTTCTGACATCATTTGCTGTTTTTCATTCATTTACCGATTT
>NW_025304756.1:0-796 GCF_018294505.1 Triticum aestivum
GTACTAAACGGACAATCTCTTTCGAAGTATCAGGGTTTCATACGGAAACTCGTCTGTTACAAAGGGATTTCATTTTTTGAACTTATTTGAACTCCATAGTATTTCTAAGTTCAAAATGCACCATTCAAATCCACATCATCAATTTTCAACCCTTTCTGACTTCATTTGATATTTTTCGTGCATTTACTGATTTTTTCAGCTATAAGACCCTGAAATTGAAAAGCACTACAAATGAACTCTGAAAAGGTTGAAAGTTGGCATCGTATCATCATTTCACCCACATAGCATGTGCAAGAAAGTAGAGAGGCTTACGGCAAAAATTGGATGCACTTCGTGTACAAAACGGACAATCTCTTTCAAAGTATCAGAGTTTCATACGGAAACTCGTCTTTTACAAAGGGATTTCATTTTTTTTGAACTTATTTGAACTCCATAGTATTTCTGTGTTCAAAATGCACCATTCAAAGCCACATCATCAATTTTCAACCCTTTCTGACTTCATTTGATATTTTTCGTGCATTTACTGATTTCTTTCAGCTATAAGACCCTGAAATTGAAAAGCACTACAAATGAACTCTTAAAAGGTTGAAAGTTGGCATCGTATCATCATTTCACCCACATGGCATGTGCAAGAAAGTTGTGAGGCTTATGGCAAAAACTGGATGCACTTCGTGTACGAAGCGGACAATCTCTTTCGAAGTATCAGGGTTTCATACGGAAACTCGTCTGTTACAAAGGGATTTCAGTTTTTTGAACTTGTTTGAACTCCACAGTTTTTTTGTGTTCAAAATGCACC
>NW_025304757.1:0-796 GCF_018294505.1 Triticum aestivum
GTACATGGGAAAATAATATTATCGGGGAGGGGGTATATCGACCCCCCCCCTCGTGTTGAAGTTATCAGGAGAGGGGTATATCGACGACGACAGACCCGATAAAACATAAGAAAACGAAGAAGAAATAAAAAGAGGAGAAGAAGAAAAGGAATAGAGGAGAAGATCGAAGAAAAAAAAGAAGAAAAAAAAAGAGGAGAAGGAGAAAGGAATAGAGGAGAGAAGAAGGAAAAATAGAATTTTTTCTATTTTTTCTTCTTCTCTTCTATTCCTTTCTTCTTCTCCTCTTCTTTTTCTTCTTTTTTCCTCTTCTTATTTATTTCTCCTCTTCTTCCTCTCCTCTTCTTCTCCTTTCTTCCTCTTCTTATTTTCCTTTTTCCTCTCATTCATAAAAACATGTTCAAATAGAAAATTTCGAAAAAAGTAAAGGTTTTGCCTAATGCATTGTTCATATGAATATACAAACATTTGCATATTCTACAACAATTAATATCACCAAAAAAATCTATGAACAGAAAAAAATCCTAACTTTTCTAAAAAATATCTTTTGCATATATACATGAACATATATATACACAGAGAACATATATACATACATATACTCATACATGAACATATCATCATATATATATAAAAACAAGCATATATATGAAAAAAAAACAAGCATATATATGAAAAAAGGGCGCCGGCCGGACCAAGGTGAGGAGGACCGCGGGGTCGGCGGCGAGGATGGCGACGGGGCAGTGGGCGCGCGCTCGGGGTAGGGGGCGACGGCGGCGAAGGGCGGGGCAGGGCGACG
>NW_025304758.1:0-796 GCF_018294505.1 Triticum aestivum
CGACGACGTACGCCGACATGAGCACGTGACACCACTGCCACCCTGTTTTACCGTAACGCGAGTCGAGGCGGACGTCGTCGCGGTAGCGATGATGGACGCCGAGACGAGCATGTGAGACCACTGTCACCCTGTCTATCTTAGGGTAACGCGAGTCCAGGCGGACGTCGTCGTGGTAGCGAGGATGGACGCCGAGACGAGCACGTGACACCACTGCCACCATGTCTATCTTAGGGTAACGTGAGTCGAGGCGGACGTCGTCGTGGTAGCGAGGATGGACGCCGAGACGAGCACGTGACACCACTGCCACCATGTCTATTTTAGGGTAATGTGAGTCGAGGCGGACGTCGTCGTGGTAGCGACGACGGACGCCGAGACGAGCACGTGACACGACTGCCACTCTGTCTATCTTGGGGTAACGCGAGTCGAGGCGGACAACGTCGCGGTAGCGACGATGGACGCCAAGACGAGCACGTGACACCACTGCCATCCTTTCTTAGCGTAACGCGAGTTGAGGCGGACGTCGTCCTTGTTGCGACGAGGGACGCCGAGACGAGCACGTCACACCACTGCCACCATGTCTATCTTTGGGTAACGCGAGTCGAGGCGGACGTCGTCGCAGTAGCGACGACGGACGCCGAGATGAGCACGTGACACCACTGCCACCCTGTCTATCTTAGGGTAACGCGAGTCGAGGCGGACGTCGTCGCGGTAGCGACGAAGGACGCCGAGACGAGCACATGACACCACTGCCACCCTGTCTTACTGTAACGCGAGTCGAGGCGGACGTTGTCGCGGT
>NW_025304759.1:0-796 GCF_018294505.1 Triticum aestivum
CACCGTAGGGGTCCTTACTTTGATGGTACTAACTTTGCTAGTTGGAAGCATAAAATGAAAATGCATATTCTTGGACATAACCCTGCCGTTTGGGCTATTGTGTGTGTTGGTTTGCAAGGTGACTTCTTTGACGGGAGAGAACCAAACCGTGAAGCTACCGCGGATGAGTTGAAGATGTTGCAATACAATGCTCAAGCTTGTGATATTCTCTTCAACGGATTGTGCCCCGAAGAATTCAACAAGATCAGCCGCCTTGAGAATGCAAAGGAAATTTGGGACACTTTGATTGATATGCATGAAGGTACCGACTCCGTCAAGGAATCCAAGTTGGATGTACTTCAAAGCCAACTTGACAAGTTCAAGATGAAGGATGGTGAAGGTGTCGCTGAGATGTACTCTAGGCTTGCTCTCATCACAAATGAGATTGCCGGCTTAGGAAGTGAAGAGATGACCGATAGATTCATCATAAATAAGATTCTAAGAGCCTTGGATGGAAGATATGATACCGTGTGCACATTGATCCAAATGATGCCAAATTACAAAGATCTCAAGCCAACGGAGGTGATTCGAAGAATTGTTGCTCATGATATGTCACTTAAGGATAAAGAGGAACTTCACAACAAATCAAGTGGTGCCTATAAAGCCTCATGTGAAGCCCCTACATCATCGAGTGAGAAACAAGACTTCAATGAAGAATTGAGCTTAATGGTGAGGAACTTCAACAAGTTCTACAAGAGTAGAAGCAAAGATAGAAGCTTCTACAATGACAAAAGATCTTCTAGTAGAGAGCGAAACT
>NW_025304760.1:0-796 GCF_018294505.1 Triticum aestivum
AGCGCCTCGGTCGATCTCTGCCCTCGCGCAAGCCTCTCAAGCCCCGCCTACCTCGCCGTTCGACGCACCGGCTAGAGAGCCTCATCGCCATCCAGCACCACGGCTACCTCTCCTGCTTCGCCTCGCTCGTGCCTCCTTCTACCGGCCATCCCCAGGGCCTCGAGATCCTGCGCTGAAATCCTCCTTCATCAACTGCTCACCAGCAGCTCCATCCCCATGGTGTTGCGACCCCGTCACTGTTCCCGCAGATGAGCATTGCTCGAGGCCAGCGCCTCGCCTTTGCTTCAAACCAGGGGCCGACGCCCCCATCGCACGTCGTCTTCGGGCCAAGCTACCGCTGTCACTTCCTTTGACTGATGCTGCCACCTCTTTGCCAAGGCCATCGCTGAGTTACCCCAGGACCCATGGAGTCATGCACGGGAAAACCAAATCCGAAGACTACCGTGGCCGTCTATCTCACCCAGTACCACTACGGTTCATCAAGACTGCCAAGTTCGACTACACGGTGACGCGTCAAGTACATCTACCGCGTCTACGGGATCGCTAAGAAGGCGTACCTCAACGACCTGCCAAGTGCCCCTTCGGATCGCCAAGTTCATCTACCACGTGTACCACTACCGTCGCAAGAATCGAGACCGACAAGCCCAAAGACCCCAAGTACCACGACGACTGACGAATAGTACCACTACCTCCTCTACCGTCGACCCCGTGGACATCAAGTTCCTCATCGTGACCCCAATCATCTACGGAGTGTGTACGACTACGAAAATGTGAACGACTACTTCCACTACAGTCG
>NW_025304761.1:0-796 GCF_018294505.1 Triticum aestivum
TTCGGATCTAAATTAGGAGGTATACCCAACTGTTTTGGGTGTCCTATGAAGATGCATTTTATCCGCTTTGGGTTCAAGCTTATCAACCTGAAACTTTTTCACATAAGCGTTGCAGCCCCAAACTTTTAAGAAACGACAACTTAGGTTTATCCAAACGGTGTCGTCTCAACGGAATTACGTGGTGCCCTATTAAAGTGAGTGTGGTTGTCTCTAATGCCTAACCCATAAACAATACTGGTAATTCGATAAGAGACATCATGGTACGCACCATATCCAATAGGGTGCAATTATGATGTTCGGACACACCATCACACTATGGTGTTCCAGGCGGTATTAATTGTGAAACAATTTCCACAATGTCTTAATTGCGTGCCAAAGCTCGTAACTCAGATATTCATCTCTATGATCATATCATAGACATTTTATCCTCTTGTCACAATGATCTTCTACTTCACTCTGAAATTACTTGAACCATTCAATAATTCAGACTTGTGTTTTATCAAGTAAATATACTCAACATCTACTCGAATCATTTGTGAAATAAGAACATAACGATATTCACTGCATGCCTCAGCACTCATTGGACTGCACACATCAAAATGTGTTACTTCCAACAAGTTGCTATCTTGTTCCATCTTATTGAAACCGTGGCCTTTCAGTCATCTTGCCCATGTGGTGTGATTTGCATATCTCAAGTGATTCAAAATCAAGTGAGTCCAAACGATCCATCTGCATGGAGTTTCATCATGCGTATACACTAATAGACATGGTTCGCATGTCTCAAACTTTAAAAAAA
>NW_025304762.1:0-796 GCF_018294505.1 Triticum aestivum
TTTTTTTTTTGAGCGGTAAGAAAACGCTTTATTGGGTTCTTCGCAAAAAAAACACATTCATGTGTTAATTAATTCTTATATAAGCATCGCTGCTTCGGTCAGGGACTTAGGGCCAAGGCCCAACTGCCTATGCAGCCAAGACTGAAGCTTGAAAATCAAACCGGCCGGAAGGAAGGGAAGAAAGTGTGCGCGCGTGACAGACACCGGCCAGCCGGTAGGGGCTAAGTTATTTTACCGGAGGCGGGATGTACCGGTTAGAGATCCACCCTTCGGCTGTGCTTCTAGATTGGTGCGGGTGGACCCATGTTATTTTCCTTTTCTCATCTTTTCTAAGATACGAGCTACTATACGAAAGGGAATACGAGCTGCTGGACCCCCACGAGGCCACGAGAATAAATATCCACGCAGCCGTGAGCCATCTCTCTTTCGCACCTAGCTGCTTCCCCATCTCTCTCCTCAGTTCCACGCCAGCGGCCGCCCTCTCCCTGCTACGCCGTCGGCCGCCCTCTTGCTGCTACGCAGGTGGATGCCCTCTTCCCCTCTCGGTGGAAACAGACCCCCCCCCCCCGTCCGATCCGACAAACCGTTAGGACGCGTTGCCGTGCGTGTTGCCGCCAGTAGCGGATCTCCGTGCCCCGGCGCCCAGGGCCGCCTAGCCTGCCCTCACCGTCGAGATCTGACTGGAAATCATGGGATCCACCTCCTAGTGGACAAGATCCAGTTGCCGCCGATGCGGACGAGGAAGCAGGCCAGGATCCACCCCCAGCTAAGCACAACTCCCCTAACATCTCTCTCT
>NW_025304763.1:0-796 GCF_018294505.1 Triticum aestivum
CTTATCTTCATATGTGGATTGTACAAATGTCCCATACACCTGCAATTAGACAAAACACAAAAGTGTGTGAAGTATTTTTGTTCTGGATAACATAAATAGATTATTGAATAGTTTGCACTAGAAATCACCTGACAAATATGCATATATGCAATATTTTTGGTCATATCCAAGATAGTCATGTCCTCATCAAGATCCATCTAGTTGCTTTTTCCTGGGGATTTGTTTAGTTAAAAGTTAGCCATTGCAACTTCGTGTACTTCGTTTGTGTCCAACGACCAGACCAAGACCGCTTACGGATCCCCACCTTTATCTATCAATACTTCATATATACTCGCAATATTCAGATTGCTGATATCACATTCTTGCTTGTTCTTCGATTGCTTGCAGGAATAGACCTTCGTGGTCAGGTTGATTGTGCTCCGGCGTGGTCAATAACCTCTCGAAGTTGGTTTAGCGATTGCTAAGGCGCAACATCGTGCATGTTTGTAGTCGGATCGTCAAAGTCATCTTCACCAAATTGATAGTTATCATCTCATCGAAAGATCGGGACACCCCGCTTCTATCAAGTGGTATCAGTTTTCAGGTTGCTCGGTGAGATTTTACAGTTTTTCATAGTTTAGATCGCATCTGTCATTCATACCTACAGTCCATGAAAAAGCCATAAAAAAAGTTAGATCTGTTCATCATTTATCCAAGCCAGTCCGAGCCTTTGCAATTTTCTATTCATTGCTTGCATAGTTGAATTATCGGTTGCATCGTCGTGTTAGTTGCTGGTCTTAGTGTCTAGTTCCTTTAG
>NW_025304764.1:0-796 GCF_018294505.1 Triticum aestivum
ATTGAGCTTTTCTCCCTTAGTTTGCAGGCTAAGAAAATCGTCGGAGGTCTCATACCTCTTGACGTGGGCACGAGCCTGAAATCCCAATTTCAGCCCTCGAAACATCTCATATGTTCCGTGACGTTTCGAAAACGTCTTTAGTGCCTCAACTCTAAACCGTTTAACTGAACTATCACGTAGTTATCAAAACGTGTATGTCCGATGTTCGCAACATCCACAAACGACGTTTGGGGTTCAGCACACTGAGCAGTGCATTAAGGACATAAGCTTTCTACTGATCGCATAATCGCTACTATCAACTTTCAACTATATTTTCTCTAGGAACATATCTAAAACAGTAGAACTAAAGCGCGAGCTACGACATAATTTGCAAAAGGTCTTTTGACTATGTTCAAGATAATTAAGTTCATCTTATGAACTCCCACTTAGATAGACATCCCTCTGGTCATCTAAGCGATCACATGATCCGAGTCAACTAGGCCGTGTCCGATCATCACGTGAGATGGACTAGTCATCATCGGTGAACATCTTCATGTTGATCGTATCTACTATACGACTCATGCTCGACCTTTCGGTCTCCGTGTTCCGAGGCCATGTCTACACATGCTAGGCTCGTCAAGTTAACCCTAAGTGTTTTCGCTGTGTAAAACTGTCTTACACCCGTTGTATGTGAACGTAAGAATCCATCACACCCGATCATCACGTGGTGCTTAGAAGCGATGAACTGTAGCAACGGTGCACAGTTAGGGGAGAACACTTCTTGAAATTTTGTAAGGGATCATCTTATTTACTACCG
>NW_025304765.1:0-796 GCF_018294505.1 Triticum aestivum
TAAAGAGAAAGAAAATTAATAAAGAGAAAGAGAGGCACGACATGTGGCTTTGGCAAAAGCTTTTGCATCTACATGTTCATCGTGATTTGATGTGATCGATCCTGTGGGCACAATTCCAACACAACAAAACAGGCATAACGTTGTATATCGCAAGAGGGTCTCTCCATTTGAACTAGGGCATCGACAATTAGAAATTCAGCGCAAGCATGTGTTTAGCCAAGAATCACCCATACATCTACTAGTGCATGTACCCCGCAAAAAAATCTACTAGACTACTAGTGCATGTAATCCTCGTGCAAAAGTATCTAACATGCAGTTATGCAAAATACTGTCATGAATTGGAAGCCGTATATAGTTGTAGTTTCTTCTAATGATTAAGCTCGGCCGCTACCTTCAGTTTCACCCCCCTCCCCTGAGTCACCCCAACCGAAGCGTTGATCAGGTGTTGCTCGTGCGTTGCGACAGAGGCACATATATTTTTGTACGCAATCATTGTGATTACGTACCAAAATAAACTTTATCTGTCAATTTAATCAAGACTTGCGAGCTGAGCTTAGCTCATATGATTAGGTTTCTTGTGGTGGAACCAGCCCACCAGGGTTCAAGTCCTAGATTCACACGGGTGCTCGCGTTTTCCTGAATTTATTCCTGGCCTTCCCATAATGTTCATTCAATGCGAGAAGACGTTTCTGTCGACTACGATGCACCTGTGGTGAATTTGTCTATCGCAAGATGTGATGCCGGCTCAATATCTCGGAAGTGTGTATCATAAGGGTAGGGTCACTAGTGCAGAATC
>NW_025304766.1:0-796 GCF_018294505.1 Triticum aestivum
TTGGGCTCGGCGTTAGGGTGCTCGGGAGGAGGAGCTGGTGGGATCTGCGTGCTCCTGGGAGGGCACCGAACGCGTTGACACACTCAGGCACGGGCTGTGGTGGCTAAAACGACGGAGGCATCATGGCCGGCGGCGATGAGCTCTCGGCTCCGGCGGAATCGAGCTAGCGGAGAGAAACAGAGGGGGGGGGGGCGAGCATAAGGACAGATGCGGGAGCTCACATGGGGTCGGAAGAGAAGCTCGGCGGGCTCGGGGAGGCTTCTGCGCCGGCGAATTGACGGCGGCGATCTCCGGGCACCAGAGATAAAGACGACGACGCTCCGGTCGTTTTCGGCCTCCTCTGATCGCGTGCGTCGGTGGGTAACTCCACGGGGTCAGGGCGGAGCTCAGGCATGCGGAGAGGGAGCGAGGGGGTGGATGTGGCCGTGGTGTAGCTCATCGGAGTGGCCATGGCGGCTTCGGCCATGAGGGGAAAAAGAGCAGGGGAGTGAGAGGGAGAGAGCAGGGAGGCAAGGGAGCGGACGAGGGGGTTCCAGGGGGGTGTCGTGGCATCCTTAGCCGATCCGGGGCGGGGCGGCAAGCAGGAGGTGGCTCGGGCGCGTGCGTGCGCGCCGCGGCCACACGCTCGTCCTTCTGTCCGAGGACGAAGACGACAGGAGAAGGGAGTGGAGATGGGCTGGGCCGGCTGGGGGGGGAACTGGGCCGGCTGGTGGGCTGCACGGGTGGGCACCAGGTAAGTCCTTCTCTGTCTTTTATTTCTATTTCAATTCTGTTTTCTTTTTATTTAATTCTTTTG
>NW_025304767.1:0-796 GCF_018294505.1 Triticum aestivum
AAGTAACTCCCAAGGGTTTGATAAGAAAACAGGTAATAGGTTCTACCTCAACTACTTCCCAATACCCACAATTTAATTAGATCCTAATCATGCAAGTGTTTGAGGAAAACAGATCTAATGCAATAAAAACTGGGTATGAACGGGATATGATCAAAGTGTTACTTGCCTTGCTGATGATCCGCAAAACCTAGCGATTCGAAGTAACAAGCGGCACACTCCGGATACTCTATCGCAAACAAACAAGCATACAATCAGTACTCATCTAATGCACAGGTAAAACTCGAATGAAAGATCCAACCAGAAAGTCCAACTTAAGAACTCCGGTTTGCAAAAAGAATCAACTCGAAAGAAGCAACGAAAGTCAAACAGCGAAAGAAAGAAACTTCGTTTACTAATCTGGATCTAGGTCAAATTTTACTGTAGCAAAAACTTGTTTGAGTAGGTTAAACGGAAGGAGAATTTTGAGACAAAACTCTAGCGCTTGAATCGCCTGATTCCGATAAACGAGCGAGAAGTTAAACAGCATCGAAGATTCGATCAGAAATCGAGTCTGAGAAAAAAAGGAGAAAATCCGACGAAAAAGAAAAACGGACAAACGGTTAAATAATGGACGTTCGTTAACAAAGAAAAACCGACGAACGCGTTCGTTAAAACGAACGGTTCGGTGAACGCTCGCAAAATAATAAAACCGAAAAAAAAACCGATCTAGGTTTTTTTTAAAACGAAGGGTTTTTTTTAAACGAAAACCGGCAAAGTCAACGGGCGGCGGCAGTACCTCGTCGGGCTCCGGCGAGGG
>NW_025304768.1:0-796 GCF_018294505.1 Triticum aestivum
AATTGCCGCATTTTATGATTATGAAATTTGGCAAATGGATGTCAAAACTGCATTCCTGAATGGATTCCTGGAAGAAGAGTTGTATATGATGCAACCAGAAGGTTTTGTCGATCCAAAGGGAGCTAACAAAGTGTGCAAGCTCCAGCGATCCATTTATGGACTGGTGCAAGCCTCTCGGAGTTGGAATAAACGTTTTGATAGTGTGATCAAAGCATTTGGTTTTATACAGACTTTTGGAGAAGCCTGTATTTACAAGAAAGTGAGTGGGAGCTCTGTAGCATTTCTGATATTATATGTGGATGACATATTACTGATTGGAAATGATATAGAATTTCTGGATAGCATAAAGGGATACTTGAATAAAAGTTTTTCAATGAAAGACCTCGGTGAAGCTGCTTACATATTAGGCATTAAGATCTATAGAGACAGATCAAGACGCTTAATTGGACTTTCACAAAGCACATACCTTGACAAAATTTTTAAGAAATTCAAAATGGATCAAGCAAAGAAAGGGTTCTTACCTGTGTTACAAGGTGTGAAATTGAGTAAGACTCAATGCCCGACCACTGCAGAAGATAGAGAGAATATGAAAGATGTTCCCTATGCATCAGCCATAGGCTCTATCATGTATGCAATGCTATGTACCAGACCTGATGTGTGCCTTGCTATAAGTTTAGCAGGGAGGTACCGAAGTAATCCAGGAATGGATCACTGGACAGCGGTCAAGAACATCCTGAAATACCTGAAAAGGACTAAGGATATGTTTCTCGTATATGGAAGTGACAAAGAGCTCATC
>NW_025304769.1:0-796 GCF_018294505.1 Triticum aestivum
ACACGTAAGCTTCTAGACATGAGAATACGATTGATCTCTTTGAGCCTGAGCGGACGGTCCACTAGTGGTGCACCACCATGGATTTCCCATGCGTGCCCCACTGTACTTCGCCACCATTCCATCAAGTTTCCGCCCAGGTAGTTCATTAATTATCTTAGGTCCTACTTACTACATTGTTACTCATACTTTACAATGTTCACTCCCCAATCCACGTCTACTTAGCGAAGCAACATAATGTAAAACAATGGCGACAATGTCATATGGTTCAGACCTACCTCAATGAACTACTGGGTGAAAAGCATAGTCATGCGGCATCAATTCCCACCATGCAGTCCTACCGCAAAGAACTAAGTGCATAAAAAAACATAGGTAAGGAAACATGATCAAGATGCAACTTGCCTTGGTACTGCTGGTTGAACTCTAAAGACTGAAAATATTCTGCTTCGCACTCCGGGCAATCTATCGCAAAGGAGATAAACAAACATAAACAAACATTCAAGAGAACCAAGAAGAACATGCAAAGCAAAAGTCTCGGAAAACCAAATGAACAAACATCACACTTAACTAGCATGAAAAATATTTCTAGATGCAAAACAACATAGGCCTATGGTTCAAAGAGTGATGTGAACTATAGTGCGTACTATGCATACTAGTAAAAATATTAATGGGCAGATTCTAGTGTGTGAAAATTATTGTGACAAAGGTCCAGGTGATAGGGTTTGGCTACGGTGACAAAGTGCAAAAAGAATCAACTTAATCGGAGTTACGGTTTGGGAGATATGGCCATTTGAAGTTC
>NW_025304770.1:0-796 GCF_018294505.1 Triticum aestivum
CGTTCATAATATGAAATAAAATTCATATTAGTATTTGTTGTTATGAAATTTATGGCAAAGTATTGTCGAAGTACGAAATTTGCTAAAACTCTGGCGCCTGAATATTTCAAGTTTTCGTTCAATTTTTTTGCGAATAGTTTCATTCACTCTATGGTTAGCAGTGTATGCGCTTTGTTTTGGGCAATTGAGCAAAATAAAATCGCGATTGTACAAAATAAAATCACAATCATGCAAAAAGGTCAATTACAACTAACACAAAACTAATAATTAACACAAAAGAGAAGTGAAACTTTGATAAGTGATTGCAATTTCAATAATGCTACCACCAGAGTTTCACATAAATGATTAAAATTAACAAAAGGTGATTGACCACTATTAAAAAATTGACTCAATAACTGATTTTTTTTCAAACGCCTTTGCTTTTGCAATTCTACTTTTCAAATCTATGTCTGAGAAGGACAATGATTTTTAAAGTGTTCAATCAAGACCAAAGTTTTTTGAAATTGCTACTTGAAAAAGGAATGTTGGATCGGAAATTGTATGCGGGCCGGGCATAAAAGGGTCATACGCAAAGTGTTCAATCACGATGCCAGTACTAGCCAAGGTAGGATTTCACTGGCGTCCTTCGGTTGCATTGGACCAGGATCACTAGGATCCTGAGAATAGCTGGCGGCCGAGAAAAAATGATTATGCTCACTCGAAGGTCGGGATAATGGATTTTTTTTGTAATCTAGCGGATGGGAGCCATTAGGATAACTAACCATTAAACCAGACTCTATTTCATTATAGCCTGGAG
>NW_025304771.1:0-796 GCF_018294505.1 Triticum aestivum
GTCAGAAGGATGCCTACTACACCCTCCATCACATGCGAGCGATCATACGGGACCATCATCACCTTCTGCTACCAGATAATCTCAAAGATTGGGCCGCGAGCTTGTCGGCAATCCAGGACGCGGACATCAGACAAGAATTCTTTCGCATCCAGTCGGTGGAAATTAACCATCAAGATGTCCTTCGTACCTCGGGGCAGTTCTAGCTCAGATATCAACCGTCCAACAGTGAGATAGACACAACGCTACAAATGTAGGCTGGCAATGCCCACAATTTCATGACCATCACGACAGATGGCGGCTTCATCCACACTCCGGTCCCATGAGTCGAGTTGAAAGTAGTGATGCTATGTGTAGTTCTGAAACATTGATTAGCTCATGTGGTAATTAAACTTTAATGAACTTGTATGTCTCTTTGGTTTGGACAGTCGTTCAACTTAGATGTAATTGATGCTATTTATTAGTAGGACCATGAATCGTGCTATTAATGTCTTGCTTTTCTCTTCCGGTCCTTTTTTTGCATACTTATATATTGCTTATGTATTGTCTGTTGTTTGGCTTGTGCATAGAGATGCCGTCGTATGTCGTCTACAAGGGTAAGGTTCCCGGAGTCTACGACGACTGGGAGGAGTGTTGGAGACAGGTTCACCGTTTCAGCGGTAACAGTTACAAAGGGTACACCACTAGGGCGGAGGCAGAATCTAGATACGCCCGCTATCTAGCGGGAGAGAGGAGGGAGCGGTGGAGGAACCAGATGAAGACCAGTTTCATCGCGATGATGCTCATCGTGATGACCGCA
>NW_025304772.1:0-796 GCF_018294505.1 Triticum aestivum
TCCATAGTTTTTCTGTGCTCAAAATGCACCATTCAAAGCCGCATCATCCATTTTCAACCCTTTCTGACTTCATTTGTTATTTTTCATGCATTTACTGATTATTTTGAGCTATAGGACCCTGAAATTGAAAAGCATTTCAAATAAACTCTGAAAAGGTTGAAAGTTGGCATGGTATCATCATTTGACCCACATAGCATGTGCAAGAAAGTAGAGAGGGTTACGGCAAAAACTTGATGCACTTCGTGTACAAAACGGACAATCTCTTTCGAAGTATCAGGGTTTCATACGGAAACTTGTCTGTTACAAAGGGATTTCATTTTTTTGAAATTTTTTGAACCCCATAGTTTTTCTGTGCTCAAAATGCACCATTCAAAGCCGCATCATCCATTTTCAACCCTTTCTGACTTCATTTGTTATTTTACATGCAATTACCGATTATTTTGAGCTATAAGACCCTGAAATTGAAAAGCATTTCAAATAAACTCTGAAAAGGTTGAAAGTTGGCATGGTAGCATCATTTGACCCACATAGCAAGTGCAAGAAAGTAGAGAGGGTTACGGCAAAAACTGGATGCACTTCGTGTACAAAACGGACAATCTCTTTCAAAGTATCAGGGTTTCATACAGAAACTTGTCTGTTACAAAGGGATTTCATTTTTTTTGAACTTATTTGAACTCCATAGTTTTTCTGTGCTCAAAATGCACCATTCAAAGCCGCATCATCCATTTTCAACCCTTTTTGACTTCATTTGTTATTTTTCATGCATTTACTGGTTATTTTGAGCTATAAGACCCTG
>NW_025304773.1:0-796 GCF_018294505.1 Triticum aestivum
GTTTTAATGTATAAACCTCTCCGACCCCAAGACACACTCGAAATCCACTCTTCTGGTCGAGGTGAACAAGCACACGGAGTGCAAGAAGGAGGTCGTGGAGAAAGAGTGCAACAAGGGGGACCGATGTCGTCCCAGCCACCCACGCTCCCTCTGGAAGAGGTGCCGCGCCCGCACGCCGGGGACACCACCGGCGGAGCGGGAGACGTCGGAGGGACTGAGGCGAACCGAGCTAAAAGAAATTATTATTAATAATAAAAATAATGTAATATTGTGTTGATATATTGGAAAGTGTTCACCCAGACTAAAAGGATATTATTAATTTGAGAATAGATCGTACTAATATATATATGAGGGTGATTGATGGGGCGCGCGCGTACACGTGCTGCTGGGTGGTGTAGGTATGACATTTTGAAGGTTATTGAAAGCTCGTATATACTCCCATTGTCCCCGTCCCCCATCCCCCGTCCCCCGGGTATCTCCTGCGAGCGAGCGGGGGAAAACCCTAGCGCCGCTGCTTCTCCGTTCCCCCTCGGCCTCCCTCCCCCGCTGCCGCCCAGAGGCGCCGCCGGGCAAAGCCCAGCCAGCGTGGGTGGCTGCGGGGTCCGCTTCCTCTCCTCACGCTGCTCGGTGGTCAGCGCGGGATGAACTCGCATGTGGAGGCACTGGGCTGCCGCAGGGCCTGGCGGCTCGGCGGCCGGCATGCGGGGCCGCGGCGTGCACCTCTAGCGGTGGTTCGGCGGCGTCCTGGTGCGGTAGCTCGGCGCGGCGGCTGCACGTTCCCCTGCTCCGGGTTGTG
>NW_025304774.1:0-796 GCF_018294505.1 Triticum aestivum
GGTGCATCGCTACCCAACCGTGCACCATACCGTACCAATCCATAGGAGACGAAGGAGATTATGCGTCAAGTACAGGAGCTGCTCGACAAAGGTTATATACGCGAATCTCTTAGTCCTTGTGCTGTTCCTATTATACTAGTGCCTAAAATGGATGGTACGTCGCGTATGTGTGTTGATTGTAGAGGCATTAATAATATTACTATTCATTATCGTCATCCTATTCCTAGGCTAGATGATATGCTTGATGAATTGAGTGGCTCTACAATATTCTCCAAAGTTGATTTACGTAGTGGATACCATCAAATTCGTATGAAATTGGGAGATGAATGGAAAACTGCATTTAAAACTAAGTTTGGTTTATATGAGTGGTTAGTCATGCCTTTTGGGTTAACTAATGCACCTAGTACTTTCATGAGACTAATGAACGAAGTTTTACGTGCTTTCATTGGACGATTTGTGGTAGTCTATTTTGATGATATACTGATTTATAGCAAATCTTTGGAAGAACATTTGGAACATTTGCGTGCTGTTTTTATTGCTCTACGTGATGCACGTTTGTTTGGTAACCTTGGGAAGTGCACCTTTTGCACCGACCGAGTATCTTTTCTTGGCTATGTTGTTACTCCACAGGGAATTGAAGTTGATAAAGCCAAGATTGAAGCTATTGAGAGTTGGCCGCAGCCCAAAACGGTCACACAAGTGCGGAGTTTTCTTGGACTCGCTGGTTTCTATAGGCGTTTTGTGAGAGATTTTAGCACCATTGCTGCACCTCTCAACGAGCTTACAAAGAAGGATG
>NW_025304775.1:0-796 GCF_018294505.1 Triticum aestivum
ATTCAAAGCGACGTCATCAATTTTCAAAACTTTCTAACATCATTTGCTATTTTTTAGTCATTTACCGATTTGTTTAGAGAGCTAAATGACCGTGAAATTGAAAATCACTACAAAATGAACTCTGAAAATGTCGAAACTTGGCATGGTATCATCATTTCACCCACATAGCATGTGCAAAAGAGTAGAGAGGGTTATGGCAAAAACTGGACGCACTTCGTGTACAGACTGGACAATCTCTTTCGAAGTATCAGGGTTTCTGACGAGAACTCATCTGTTACATGGGCACTTCATTTTTTTAAACTTATTACAACTCCAGACTTTTTTGCGTTCCGTACACACCATTCAAAGTGACGTCATCAATTTTCAAATCTTTATAACATCATTTGCTATCTTGTAGTCATTTAACGATTTATTTCGAGAGCTAAATGACCGTGAAATTGAAAATCACTACAAAATGAACTCTGAAAATGTCGAAACTTGGCATGGTATCATCATTTCACCCACATAGCATGTGCAAAAGAGTAGAGAGGGTTACGGCAAAAACTGGACGCACTTCGTATAGAAACTGGACAATCTCTTTCGGAGTATCAGAGTTTCGGACGAGAACTCATCTGTTACATTGGCACTTCATTTTTTTAAACTCATGACAACTCCAGACTTTTTAGCGTTCCGTACACACCATTCAAAGCGACGTCATCAATTTTCAAAACTTTCTAACATCATTTGCTATTTTTTAGTCATTTACCGATTTGTTTAGAGAGCTAAATGACCGTGAAATTGAAAATCACTATAAAAT
>NW_025304776.1:0-796 GCF_018294505.1 Triticum aestivum
CGGAGGTCTGCTTCGCGACGTGGAGGTAGTCGTTGTTGTTGTTGTTGGAGAGGTGCGTTAGGTGCAGCGGGTGGTGGTGGTGGAAGACGCGCGAGCAATTCATTAAACTTGTTATCGAGCTTTGTTTCGAACGTCTTCTCAAGGCCAGTGATCTTCTCCATGGCCTCTTCAAAATTGTTCAGCACATCTTGCACCTGTTCAGTCATCATTTGCTGAAACTTATCATGAAGCTCCTTGTTCGATAAATTCTCCCAGTCAATCTCGTCGGCTTGTGATCCTGGCATGGTTAGCAGCAATAGAAACACACAAGAATATGATCCTACAGACTACGAACAAGTGGTGGTGGTGGGTGTCACAAATCCGTCAAGCAAATCTCAAATTCTTACCAGTTCTTACCCAGCAGCAGGCGGTGATCGGCAATCGTTGTAGTCAAAAACTCTCAAAGCTTGGATAGAGCGATTACCAGGGAGAGTCAAACGCACGACGTAGATGTATGTGGAGCTGGGAAGGCTTATAATATGGTAGCAAAAAGGGTCAGCAATAATCAATTCAGAGATGCAAAGTTGAATAAACGCTCAACGACGGTACTGTGCTGGTCCTAGGCTAGACTGTGCTAGAGACGCGAGCCTAGAACAATAACAAAATCACGGCGCGGCACGTAAACAAGGGAAAAGCACACTCTAAATTTTTTTTCGCTCTTTTTTTTGCGCTCTTTTTTTTTGCGCTGCTTTTTTTTTTGCGAAAAATCACTATAATGGCGAGTGTCTCAAAACTCTTCCTAGCTCAAACTGACAGG
>NW_025304777.1:0-796 GCF_018294505.1 Triticum aestivum
CCCCCTCCGGGTGCCGGCGGCGGCGCCGTTCGTGAGGGGGGCCACGCACCGGAGACGCGTGCCGCCTCTTCGGACATGCCACAACACCACCCCGCATGTATGAGGGCCCGGTACGACGCTCCGGTGGCATTGCTACCCCCCCAGGGCCCCCGTCCTGCCTAACCCTGTAGCGTTTGACCACGGGATCTAGCCCTTTGACTTTGCACGGACGGGCTTTGACCAGTGGACCTCTCCACCCGGTTGTGTCGGGTCGGCCCAGAGGGACACCGGGGAGCAACATCCGGGCCAGGCCCACAGCTACATCCACTCTGTGTAGACCCGACGCGTCCGTTTCCCCCCTCCGGGTGCCGGCGGCGGCGCCGTCCGTGAGGGGGGGCACGCACCGGAGACGCGTGCTGGGTGTTTGCAACCGCCTCAACACTTCCAGACTTGTGAGAGGCCGCCTACGCAAGATTTTACGGTATGCTACCCCCCGAAGGCCGCCGGCCACAGTCGTAGACGTGCGAACAGCAATCCGCGTAGAGGGAAGTGTTCAGATACTTCTCCATCACAAAAAATTATGAAAAATTACCATCAGTCCTATAGCACATGTGCCCACGTTGTGTAAAAAACTCATGATTTTATCGCGCTCCAAGTATTTAATAATATTCACGCTGCATCGTTACCGCAAAACGTCTACCACCGTTTCATTGCCGTCCGTGAGGGGGGCCACAACCCGGAGACGCATGCCGCCTCTTCGGACATGCCACAACACCACCCCGCATGTATGAGGGCCCAGTACGATGCTCCGGTGGCA
>NW_025304778.1:0-796 GCF_018294505.1 Triticum aestivum
AAAAACCTGTACGTGCGACCCAATTTTATCCGTCGCCCACGTGCACAGTGCACCCAGGCTGGCCCATGTTGTATTTTTATTTTTTTTTGTTATGTTTGCAGGAAAAAAATATTTTTTTCTTAATTTTTTTCTTCCTTTTTTTTGTTTGAAAAAAAAATGCCGCACGCACGCGCGCGGCCGGCCCAACCAAATTTTAGCCGCATGCGTTTTTCTTTTCTCTCTTTACTATATTTTGTCTACGTTTTGTCCCACATTGTCTAGTCTTTGACATCTTTTCCACCTATAAATATAAATCCGTAGAGCCTTCAAAAATCATCCACTGCGGGTTAAATCAATATTTTGGTTTGACTAGTTGAAAAATATATTTCTCCTCTCTGACGGAATTTCTGAAAGTCGCTTCCTCTCTCCGAAGTCGTCTTTTCTCTATCTAAAGGTATCTTTCTTCGTAATTTTTCTATAGATACTCCCGTAGTTTATTATTTCTAGACTAGTACGATAGAATAATTAGATTTATAAATTAGTCCCTGTATTTACATTTTAGGACTAGAATTCTTTTAGCCATAGCCTTTTTTCTTCCGTAAAACAGCTTGGCCCTAATTTTTTAAGGGCGGTGCTACACGTCGGTCAGCGGATCTTTTAAAAAGATCCGCCGCCTCGCGAGCCGTCCAATTTTACGAGGCGAGCCGTCCGTTCTTATTCTGTAATTTCTTGCAACAATGCTCTTGTTGCGAAACCTCTTCTTCTCTAACTTTCTGCAACAATAGCCATGTTACTTTCTGCAACAAGAGCCATGTTA
>NW_025304779.1:0-796 GCF_018294505.1 Triticum aestivum
CTACTCCCTGGAGACGCCACGCGGCTCCCTCAGGCCTCTCTCAACTCCCTCCCGTGCTCATCCCCTTCTCCTGCTCTCCCTCTCGCTCCGCACCTCGGACCCGAACGGAGCCGTCGCCACCGACGCCGTTCGCCGCGGCCACCATCCCCCTCTCGCCTCCCCGACGCCTCCCAGAGCTCCGCAGTGCCTCCCTCGACCTCCTCGACGTCTCACGCGACCAGAAGGGCCCCGAGCAGCCGCCATCGTCATCATCCCCAAGCTTCGGCCCCGGCGCCGTTCTCCGTCGAATTCGGCCACTCCGGCGCGCCCCCGAGCTCGCTGACCCTCCCTGCACGATCCCCGTGAGTCCCTGCTCCGTTTCCCCCTAACCCCAAGTTCGATTTCGAGCTCTAGCCGCCCCCTCTACCGGAGCCGAGACGCTCCGCCGCACGGACTCGTCGCCGGCGAAGCCCCGGTGACCAAATGGCCCCGCGCGTGCATCCGTTGCACTCGCAACGACCCGTGGAGCAACGCTAGCGTGGCAGCTAGTTTGTTTGCAAGCCGCAGCACTAACCCCGCACCCACCCGAGCTCCGGCCGCCGCCTCGGGCTCCATTCCGGCGAACCCCGGCCACCCCCGCACCTCCCGTTGGCCCCCCTAGATGCGCACGAACACGGGCTACGCCCCGGTGGTCTCCGCGAGTCCAGCCGCCGCCTGTAGCTCAAGTCCGGCGAGCTCCCGCCGCAGTTTTGGTCGTCGCCGGCCGAACTCCGGCGAAGTCGACGTGTCACTTAATTAGCGCTAATGACCCCACTAA
>NW_025304780.1:0-796 GCF_018294505.1 Triticum aestivum
CCCCGCCGCCCGCTGCCGCGCTGCGCCGCCTCGCCGCGTCTCGCCGGACCGACGAGGTAGCCGTTGCCGTCAGTTTTTTAAAAGAAAACTGATTCGGTTTTTTTAGAAAAACCCTAGTTCGTTTTTTAGATCGGTTCACCGGTTTTCCCGGTTTTTCTTTTTAGCGGACAGTCGTCCGTGCGTTCGTTTTAACGAACGGTTTTCGCTCGTTAGTTACAGACAACGAACGCTCGTTCATTAGCCTGTTCGTCAGCTTTCTTTTATCGGATTTTTCCGCGGTTATTTCTGATCGCGATTTCTGATCCAATTTTCATTCTAGTTTATCTTTTCGCTCGTTTGTCGGAATCAGGCGATTCAAGCGCCTAGATCTTCGTCTCGAGACCCTCTTTATGTTTAACCAACTTAAACAAGATTTTGGTACTGTAAAATTTGACCTAGGTCCAGATTAGTAAACTGATCTTGTTTCTTTCGATGTTTGAGTTTCGTTGCTCCATTTGATTTGATTCTTTTTGCTAACCGGAGTTCTTAAGTTGAACTTTCTCGTAGATCTTCATATTTGAGTTTTACCCGTGATTATTTGCTTGATTGCTTATGTATGCTATTTTTTGTTTGCGATAAAATTCCTCGAGTGCGAAGCATGTTATTTGGAGTCCCTAGGTTTCGCGGATCTTCAGCAAGGCAATCAACACTTTGATCATACCCCTTTATCACCCAGTTTTTATGCATTAGTTCCAATCCTCAAACATTGCATGGTTAGGATGTATTTAACATGTGGGTTGGGAAGTAGATGATGAGG
>NW_025304781.1:0-796 GCF_018294505.1 Triticum aestivum
GAAGCGATTTCCATAGTTGTTGAATCCCAAGGTGCGCTTACGTGTCGGTCATCAACATTGGCAGTTTTTGCCGATTTTTGGCCCGTTTCATGGATTATTACTCACTGTTTTCGGGGCCCGGAGTGGTTTGCATCATTAACGAACCCTGGGTGCGTTTATGTCTCGGTCATCAACACTCACAAATTGGCCGATTCTGGCCCGTTTCTTGGATTATTACTCACTGTTTCGGGGTCCCGAAGCGATTTCCATAGTTGTTGACCCGCAAGGTACGCTTACGTGTCGGTCATCAACACTGGCAGTTTTGGTCGATTCTAGCCCGTTTCATGGACTATTACTCACTAGTTTGGGGTCCCAGAGTGATTCCAACGATTAACGAACCCTGGGTGCGTTTACGTGTCAGTCATCAACACTCGCGGTTTGGCCGATTCTGGCCCGTTTGTTGGATTATTACTCACAGTTTTGGGGTCCCGAAGCAATTTCCATAGTTGTTGAACCCCAAGGTGCGGTTACGTGTCGGTCATCAACACTGGCTGTTTTAGCCCTTTCTGGCCCGTTTCATGGACTATTACTCACTGTTTTGGGGTCCAAGAGTGATTTCCATGATTAACGAATCCTGGGGTGCCTTTATGTGTCGGTCATCAACACTCGCAGTTTGGCCGATTCTGGCCCGTTTCTTTGATTATTGCTCACTGTTTTGGGGTCCCGAAGCGATTTCCATAGTTGTTGAACCACAAGGTGCGCTTACATGTCGGTCATCAACACTGGCAGTTTTTGCCGATTTTGGCCCGTTTCATGG
>NW_025304782.1:0-796 GCF_018294505.1 Triticum aestivum
AAACAGGGGCATGAATGGATATAGCATAACCATATGTTCAAAACATCCTTACTGAAGTATCTCAAAATATGCATGGATCTCTCTGTAGCATCAAGTTTACATGGCATGAAAATAACAGTAGAACAGGGACTAAAATCAGCAACATCACGAAGCCTAGTTTACATGCTTGTGCTAGTCACCACATTGATCACAAAAATTACATGGTAAGCACCTCTTTAAACAATACATTGCATAGTTCAAAACACATGTAGACATCAACCTCATAGGATGCACACATCAATCATGGCAAAAATGACAAATGAGCATGTTCTGTTAACAGACAGCAGACAACATCATGAAGCACTCTTGCAATGATGATTCAGGCATCAAGATGAGCTCAAATGAACATGATGCAATGGAATGAAATGAAGTACTCGTTGAGATGAACAATTTGACATATTACACGCACAAAACGGAGCAGTATGCGTCGAGATATGATGCGATGAACATGGCATGATAATGTCACAAATTCGGGGACTTAGGCAAAATTATACCTCCGCGAAAAGTCAACGCGGGACGGAGGGAAGCGGGACAGGCGGATCCGGGACGTAGGCGCCCGTTTGGTTGAGATCCCGGTGGATCTCATCCCGATCCACCGGATCCGGCCGGCGAGGTCCGGTGACCTTCCGGCGAGGCACAGGGAGGAGCGGGGGAGCCGGCGGGAAGGGCTCCGGTGACGGGCAGGGGCGCGGTGGCCGGAGCACTACGACGGACGGAGGCGGCGCGGGGCCGGTGGCGCTCGCAGCCGGCGGGACCG
>NW_025304783.1:0-796 GCF_018294505.1 Triticum aestivum
GAGGCGGACGTCGTCGCGGTAGCGACGACGGACGCCGTGACGAGCACGTGACACGAATGCCACCCTGTCTATCTTAGGGTAACGCGAGTCGAGGCGGACGTCGTCGAGGTGGTGACGATGGACGACGAGACGAGCATGTGACACCAATGCCACCCTGTCTATCTTAGGGTAACGTGAGTCGAGGCGGACGTCGTCGCGGTAGCGACAACGGACGCCGAGGCGAGCACGTGACACCAATGCCACCCTGTTTATCTTAGGTTAACGCGAGTCGAGGCGGACGTCGTCTCGGTGGCGACAGACGGACGCCAAGACGAGCACGTGACAAGAATGCCACCCTATCTTTCTTAGGGTAACGCGAGTCGAGGTGGACGTCGTCGAGGTAGCGACGACGGACGACGAGACGAGCATGTGACACCAATGCCAACCTGTCTATCTTAGGGTAACGTGAGTCAAGGCGGATGTCGTCGCGGTAGCGACGACGGACGCCGAGACGAGCATGTGACGCCAATGCCACCCTGTTTATCTTATGTTAACGCGAGTCGAGGCAGACGTCGTCGCGGTAGCGACAGACGGACGCCGAGACGAGCACGTGACATGAATGCCACCCTGTCTGTCTTATGGTAACGCGAGTCGAGGCGGACGTCGTCGCGGTACCGACGACGGACGCCGAAACGAGCACGTGACACGAATGCCACCCTGTCTATCTTAGGGTAACGCGAGTCGAGGCGGACGTCGTCGCGGTAGCGACAGACGGACGCCGAGACGAGCACGTGACATGAATGCCACCCTGTCTGTC
>NW_025304784.1:0-796 GCF_018294505.1 Triticum aestivum
GTTCTCCGAGTGGATCAGCACAAACCACACAAGCTTGCTCCTTCTTGGGAAGGTCCCTTCATCGTCACCAAGGTTCTCCACAACGGGGCGTACCGTCTTTACAACGTCGAGCATAATATCGACGAGCCCCGAGCTTGGAACGCGGAACTACTCCGCCCATTTTACACTTAAGTTTTATCACTCGGATGAGTTGCAATAAAGTACTTCTGTAGTTCATGGACCTCAAAATAATAGTGTCATAGTTCCTCCATAATTTTTGTCACTTTTTATTTTTGTCCAATAAAATTCCCCCTCAGTGGGTGACTTAGCCGCGAATCCGTTTCGCCTAAGTTTGTAAAAATCCTACCGAGTGGTGAGCCAGACTCCCACTCGGAGGCTTAGCTGCGAATCCGTTTCGCCTAAGTTATCGAAATCCTACCGAGTGGTAAGCCAGACTTCCACTCGGAGGCTTAGCTGCAGCCCTGTGCTCGCCTAAGTTTGTAAAAAATCCTACCGAGTGAAGAGCAAACCTCTCACTCGGGGGCTTAGCTGCAGTCCAAGCACTCGCCTAAGTTATAAAAATCCTACCGAGTGAAGAGCAAACCTCTCACTCGGGGGCTTAGCTGCAGTCCAAGCACTCGCCTAAGTTATAAAAATCCTATCGAGTGAAGAGCAAACCTCTCACTCGGGGGCTTAGCTGCAGTCCAAGAACTCGCCTAAGTTATAGAAATCCTACCGAGTAAAGAGCAAGCCTCTCACTCAGAGGCTTAGCTGCGGCCCAGTGCTCGCCTAAGTTATAAAAAATCCTACCGAGTGA
>NW_025304785.1:0-796 GCF_018294505.1 Triticum aestivum
GCCCAGCAAGCCAGCCCAGCCCACCACCGCCGTCGTCCTCCTGGCGCCAGTCGGCCAGGCGTGTGGCCGGCGCGCGCGCACGGCCGGAGCGCCACGCCACCAGCTCGTCTGCCTGCCTCCCTCGCCAGCGCGACGCCGCGGCGCTTCTTCTCGGTGCCGCCCCGATCCCTGGCCTTATCCCTCTCTCTCTCTCCCGTGCTGCTCCCTCTCTCTCTCTCTCACGGCCGAACACCACCGTCGCCGCCGTTCGCCATAGCCGCCGTCTCCGACCACCCCTCGCTCCCCCGACTAGCTCAGGAGCTCCGCCTCGACTCCCTCTTCCTCCCCACCGCTCCACGGGTCCCCGGAAGCCCGGCATCGCCGCCACGTCGCCGTTCCCCTCTTCGGGCTCCGACCACCGTCGCCGTCAAATTCGTCGTCTCCGGCGCGTCCCCGAGCCGCTTCGACGCCCACTGCAACCGCGGTGAGCCCCCGGATCGTTTCCCCCTTCTCCCCTGGTCTCTCCCGACCTCTAGGCCCTAGCCCCACCTCGGCCGAGAGCTCCACGCCGCCGACGATGTCGCCGTCGTGGCCACGGTCGCCGTAGCGCCCAACCGAGCACACCATCGTGCTCCACACCTCACTAGGAGCACGTAGCACGCACCAACACCTCCCCTAACGCCCTGCAACGCCGTTTCCGACCGCACCCGAACTCCGGCCGCCGCAGCCGAGCTCGCCGTCGTCAACTCCGGCCACCCCGAGCCCAACCACCACCACCAATAGTCGCGGCTCAACCTCAGCAACACGTAGATGCCTT
>NW_025304786.1:0-795 GCF_018294505.1 Triticum aestivum
TGTCACACCCTAGCTAGTCATGCATTAGAGTGTTGCATCATGTTTACTCTTTCAGCAGAAACCTGAAATGGGGATGACAGAACCCCCAGTCCCCTCTGAAACCAACTAGGGTTTACTAAAATAATTTTCAATGAACCTGAAATGCCCTTCTAAAATGCCCATCATTTTTGTCTTGGTTCAGAACCTCTGCAAAAGTGGTGCACATTTTCCTAGGCCATCCTAGGGTTTTTGAATTAAATCATAACTATTTGAATTTGGGCATTTAAAATTATATAAAATATTTAAATGCTCAAATATCTCCAAACTAAAATGTTTCATGTTGGAAATAATCCAACTATGGACCAGGAGTAGTTTGGTGATTTTTGGAATTGCCTAGGTATTTTATTTAATTCAACAAAGTTGCAGAAGTATTAAATAAAAACAGAAATAGAAAAGAAAGGGGAAGACTTACCTGTGCGGCCCAGCCAGCCGGCCGGCCCAGCCAGCGACCGACCCAGCCCAGCACTGTAGCTCCCCGTCGTCTTCCTCCCCACGCCCCGAAGCTGCTGCGTGCTCGCGCGCGCGCGGCCGCGCGGCCACCTCCTACTTGCCGACGCCCTCCTGGCCGCGTGGACGACGCCCGCAGCCCATCCCGATCCCCCCTGCTCTCTCTCACTCTCCCTGGCTCTCTCCTTCCTCTCTCTCGCTCTCTCTCTCGCTCGGCCGAACACGACCGTCGCCGCCGTTCGCCATAGCCACCGCCTCCGACCACCCCTCGCTCCCCCGATTAGCTCAGAAGCTCCGCCACAACTCCCT
>NW_025304787.1:0-795 GCF_018294505.1 Triticum aestivum
GGTGAGGGGCGGAGGAGAGGAGAGGTGTTGGTTTGATGGTTTAGAGGGGGGGGTGCTTGGGTATTTATATTGGGGAGGGGAGGGTTTTGCTTGGGGTAGGGGACAAGAAATAGATTAGGATTAGGAATAGATCTAGGATTAGATACGGAATAAACGAAGTAGGAAAAGAGTCCTACTAGGACAAGGAAAAAGGAGTGGCTCCCTGGCCCCCTTGGTGCGTGCGCGCGCGGTGGCCTTGTGGCCTTGGCCGGCCGGCGGCTAGCAGCTTGGGCCTTTGGCCCAAGGCGCTGCAGTTTTTTTTTTTAAACGGTCTCGCGCGCAGAGAAAGAAAAAAAATAAAAAAATCTAAACGAACTCCAAAATTAATACAGTAAACTTTCCCCGACTCCTAAAAATGAGTCGAACAAAATGAACTTTACTCGGGGCCTAAAATGCAATTTTTTTAAAACACGCATTTTTTTCCCTAAGGCAAATAAAACGCACATAAAACTCCGGCAAAAAACCAAAATGGATTTATTTATTAAATCTTCATTTTTTCCTAAATTTGGGAAAGTCATATTATTCCCTCTCTCAAAATTTTTATAGGAAAAACTTTATGAAGATGATTAAATAAATCTAAATGATCCTATTTTCAAAATTTGAGAAATCCCAAATATGAAAATAATGAAACTTCCAACTCTCTCCGAGGGTCCTTGAGTTGCGTGAAATTTTCTAGGATCGGAAAATGCGAGAAAAATATGATATGCATGATGATCTAATGTATAACATTCCAAATTGAAAATTTGGGATGTTACA
>NW_025304788.1:0-795 GCF_018294505.1 Triticum aestivum
GGGTATATATAGGAGGGGGGCCGAGGGGTGGCTTGGGCGAGGGGGCGGGCGAGGGGAGGCGTGCGGCGGCCGGACTCGGCGGCGGCGGCGTGGTCCGCTCGGTCTCCAGGAAGGAGACGGGCGCGGGGGTTGGGCCGGCGCTCGGCTGGGCTTCGGCCCAGCGGGCGTCGCGTGTATTTTTCTTTTTTTTAAATAAGTTCCGCGGAAAATAATACGCAGAAAAATAAATAAAAATCAGAAAAATATGAAATAAATTTTCCCCGTCTTGTTAGAAAATCTAGAATAGGGTGAACATTTTTTTAAATCAAAATAAATATTTTTGAAAACATGCAATATTTTTAATGCAATAAAAATTGCAAATAAAATCCAAATAAATTCCAAATAATGATTTTAACATTTTTCCTCCAGTATTTCAATTGTTTTGGAGAAGTCATATTTTCTCCTCTCGTTTATTTTAAAATGAAATATTTTTCCGGAGAGAAAATAATTAAAACCACAATCCTCGTCTTATTATTTGATGAAAATCAAATATGAAAATTCGAGAAAATCCCCAACTCTCTCCGAGGGTCCTTGAGTTGCTTAGGATTTATCGAGGATTTGTCAAAATGCAATAAAACATGATATGCAATGATGATCTATGTATAACATACCAAATTGAAAATTTGGGATGTTACAAACCTACCCCCCTTAAGATGAATCTCGCCCTCGAGATTCGGGTTGGCTAGAAAACAGGTGGGAGTGGTCTTTCCGTAGATCTTCCTCTCGCTCCCAGGTGGCTTCATCTTCCGTGTGGTG
>NW_025304789.1:0-795 GCF_018294505.1 Triticum aestivum
TCCTAGTTTTTCTGTGTTCAAAATGCACCATTCAAAGCCACATCATCGATTTTCAACCCTTTCTGACTTCATTTGTTATTTTTCATGCATTTACTGATTTTTTGAGCTATAAGACCCTGAAATTGAAAAAACCACTACAAATGAACTCTGAAAAGGTTGAAAGTTGGCATGGTGTCATCATTTCACCCACATAGCATGTGCAAGAAAGTAGAGAGGCTTACGGCAAAAACTGGATGCACTTCATGTACAAAACGGCCAATCTCATTCGAAGTATCAGGGTTTCACACGGAAACTCGACTGTTACAAAGGGATTTGATTTTCTTGATCTTATTTGAACTCCATAGTTTTTCTGTGTTCAAAATGCACCATTCAAAGCCACATCATCAATTTTCAACCCTTTCTGACTGCATTTGTTATTTTTCATGCATTTACTGATTTTTTTGAGCTATAAGACCCTGAAATTGGAAAGCACTACAAATGAACTCTGAAAAGGTTGAAAGTTGGCATGGTGTCATCATTTCACCCACATAGCATCTGCAAGAAAGTAGAGAGGCTTACGACAAAAACTGGATGCACTGCGTGTACAAAACGGACAATCTCTTTCGAAGTATCAGGGTTTCACACGGAAACTCATCTGTTACAAAGCGATTTCATTTTCTTGAACTTATTTGAACTCCGTAGTTTTTCTGTGTTCAAAATGCACCATTCAAAGGCACATCATCAATTTTCAGCCCTTTCTGACTTCATTTGTTATTGTTCATGCATTTACTGATTTTTTTGAGCTATATGACCCTA
>NW_025304790.1:0-795 GCF_018294505.1 Triticum aestivum
AGTGTACTAGTTTGCGTTTCCCCTTCACCTTACCCTACGCTTGAATCTCGAGACGAGATTCTTGTTTAGTGGGGGTGAGTTGTCACATCCCTAGTTCTGACAATGCCTAGTGCATGCATTAGAATGTTACATCATGTTTAAATTTCATTTAAACCTGAGATGGGGATTGACTAAGCCCTAGCACCAAATGAATTCCACTAGGGTCAAAATAAAACCTTTTTCATTGAACTCAAAATGTCCTCTAAAAATGTTCAACATTTCTGGTTTGAGGTGGAAGCATCTACCAAAAATGGTTTATATTTTTGCAGGACATATTTGGTCACTGAATTAAACCATATTGTATTTGACTTTGGGCATTTAAATACTATAAATAATTTAAATGTTCAAATAAATGTTGGAAATTGTTAGGGGTCACTGAAATAATTCAGAAAGCACCCATAACTGTTTCCAGGATTTTATAAAATGATTTGATATTTTAAATGAATCAAAAACAAATTGCAGAAAATAGAAAAGATAAAACAGAACAGAATTATAAGAGAGAGAGAGAAAGACCCGTACCTGGGCCACTTACCTGTAGCCGGCCCAGCTCCCCCCCCCACCTGGCCGGCCCAGCCCACCTCCTCCCCCGTGTCTTCTTCCTCCCCTCGCACCGAAGCAGCTCGGTGGCGAGCGCCGATGCCGCCTCGGCCACCTCCTGCTTCCACCGAGGCATTCCCGAGCCTCCCCCTCACGCCACGCACTTCCCCTCGCCCCCTGCACCTCCCCTCTCTTCCCCTGGACCCCGTTCCCTCCTCT
>NW_025304791.1:0-795 GCF_018294505.1 Triticum aestivum
GGTCATCAACACTGGCAGTTTTGGCCGATTCTGGCCCGTTTTGTGGACTACTACTCACTATTTTGGGGTCCCGGAGTGATTTCCACGATTAACGAACCCTGGAGTGCGTTTACGTGTCGGTCATCAACAATCACAATTTTGGCCGATTCTGACCCGTTTCTTGGATTATTACTCACTGTTTTGGGGTCCCAAAGCGATTTCCATAGTAGTATAACCCCAAGGTGCGCTTACATGTCGGTCATGAACATTGGCTGTTTTGGCCGATTCTGGCCCGTTTCATGGACTATTACTCAATGCTCTGGGGTCCAGGAGTGGTTTCCATGGTTACCAAACCCTCGAGTGCGTTTACGTGTCGGTCGTAAACACTCGCTCTTTTGGCCAATTCTGGCCTGTTTCATGGACTATTACTTACTATTTTGGGGTCCTAGAGTGACTTCCACAATTAACAAACCCTGGGGTGCGTTTATGTGTCGGTCATCAACACTCGCTGTTTTGGTCGATTCTGGCCCGTTTCTTGGCTTATTACTCACCGTTTTGGGGTCGCGAAGCGATTTCCATAATTGTTGAACCCCAAGGTCTGCTTACGTGTCGATCATCAACACTGGCAGTTTTGGCCGATTCTGGCCCGTTTGATGGACTATTACTCACTGTTTTTGGGTCCCGGAGTGGTTTCCATGGTTAACAAACCATGCGGTGTGTTTACATGTCGGTCATCAACGCTCGCAATTTTGGCTTATTCTGACATGTTTCTTCGAATATTACTCACTGTTTTGGGGTCCCGAAGCGATTTCCATA